>NC_069502.1:819069977-819189347 GCF_027579735.1 Bombina bombina
CCCATTGGGATAAACTTTGTGATATACTTAAGAAGCATTGGCATATCTTTGCAAATGACAGCACTATTGCTAGATTCATCCCCAAATACCCTCTATTAACAGCTAAAAGAGCGCCCAGTGTAAAAGACAGGCTGGTACATAGCGAGTTTCAAAAAGATACTCCAAAAAAGTGGTTAACGAAATCACAGATCAGAAAGGGGTGCCAACCATGTGGCCACTGAGTATATTGTAAATATATAGTCAAAGAATATATAGTCAAAGCCTCAAATTTTTGCACAGAATATTCGGATAGGACTTACTATATAAATGAAAGGATTGTCTGTAACACCATGAATGTCATTTATATGTTACACTGTTCGTGTCCCAAATTTTACATTGGGAAAACTACACGTGAGTTGAAGGATAGAGTTAGGGAGCATAGAGATAGCATCAAGGATAAGGACAAAGATAGCCCGGTGGCTAGGCACTTTCAAACAATGCATAACTCTGACTTTTCTCAGCTTAAAGTATTAGGTATTGAACATATCAGACCTAGGAGGAGAGGAGGCAACGTTGATCAGTTATTACTCCAGCATGAATCACGCTGGATGTTTAGACTCAACGCTCTCAACGAAAAAATTGAATATTCCTGTTTTCTATAGTTACTCAAGCACAAGTATTGTTTAATATTTAAAACCAAGTAAGAATTTAGAATCTTTAACTAGATTACTGACAAGTATAAATCTAGGAATTTTGAATTGATCATTAAGATAGTGCTCTGAATAGTGTCCCCCTTAAACAAGTACTATACACAGTAACATCAGTAACATTACTTAGTTCACTGAATATTTAAAATATTTAAAGTTTTATATTTACATTTGAATTTAGTCACAGAATGACAGAGTTTTCTTTAAACATTACACCGGCTAATGGGTTTGTGTATTTGATGTTTGGTATAACCGGGAAGGAAGGAGTTAACCTGGTCACAGCCTTTCAACCAATAATATGTTTTTACCCCCTTTTTAAAGCCCAGAGTAAGAAGGGAATGTATGAGCTATGATTACGGCATGTAGCCGAAACGCGTAAGCTTGTATCACTGGAGGGCTGCTACTACCATCCTGTGACTTGTTTTATCTGAATAAATGCTTTTTTGAATTGACCTCACCTGCGACTCCTGAAATCCTTTTCTATACTAGGAGGAGAGGAGGCAACGTTGATCAGTTATTACTCCAGCATGAATCACGCTGGATGTTTAGACTCAACACTCTCAACGAAAAAATTGAATATTCCTGTTTTCTATAGTTACTCAAGCACAAGTATTGTTATGTGAGTTAGTACATCATGTTACTATGCCTTAGATTTATGCGGCTAGGGGAATGTCTTAGCCCCATATGAAGGTTAACAACACTATGTGAAGTTATCAGTTTGCTGATTATATGTAACATCTTGTAATAATCTATTTAGCCATGTAGGTGTCTATTTTACAATGATAAGAATGTTTTCAATGTATGTATATTGTAGCCATGTTATGTATCATAATAGCGCAACTTCCCTTTATAAGTATTTAAAGACCAGTGGTGCTGGCAACACGATACATCTGATGAAGCCCTAAATCCAGCCCTGGAAGGGGGAGGGGCGAAACGCGTAATGACTGGATTACACTAACAATGTGGTAACGCTATCATGGTGGAGCAGCTTTGGTAGTTACCAGGACAGTCTGTCTACATACCACTGGCGTGTCAAGTGAAGCTCTGCACAGGCTGGTTTGCATCGCAGTCTATTATACTACGGAAGGGATCCGTGTTCGGAAGGTACCTGTAGCGATATTGAAAGAGTGAAGGTAAGCCGTGCAGCAATAAGTCTTGCACCCAGTGGTTTCTTTATCAGCAAAGTAATAAGAAGTTTGGCATTTGCGTACTGTTCATCAGAGATACTCTCATATTGGAACGGAGTCCGGTTACCGGAAGTACTCCTGAAAGCTTTAGAGAGTTAAGGACGGTATTGTTGTGGTTCACTTTGACCTGAGCGTGTTGCATACACTAAGTACCCGGAGACTCAGGTGGACTGTTGAATAGCCGGCTAATTCACTAACTAGCATGCTGATTTTTCTTTGGAGGAAATGTGACAGTTTATACATCGCTGTACGGAATCACCATCTGCTCTGTGTGTGGCTATTGTTTTTAATAAAAGTATATATGTCAAGGCAAACCCTGTGAGTGTATCACTGATGCATTAATTGTGTGGTAAAATTATCCGGTGCAGCCATGTCCTGCTTTGGTTCATAAGAATAGTTATGAACCCTATCTTCTAAGTTGCACATATTTAAATTAGGACTGCTAGCATGGATTATTATTCTCTATACACAGTAATCTGAGTGCCCCCTGCCCTTGTTTAAAATATATACATATATATATATATATAATATATATATATATATTTAGGTTAGAGTCATTTGGAAAGGCACTCCATATACAAATGTAACAACCTCCAGGGTGCACTTCAGAAAATGATCCAATGTATATTCGTAGAAAAAACGCACTCACTGGTTCAGATAAAACTTAACATTTAATAAATTAAGTTAAAAATGCATGACGTTTCGGAGGTATTCCACCTCCTTTTTCAAATGCATGATACAGACATTTTGGAAAATACAAAAAGCAGTATAAAATATACAATACCCCTCCACCTTTAATAACCAAATGGCTTCTGATAACGCGAGCCGCGACCGCGGCCCGCATGCTGCAAATCCGGAAGTCATGTGACCGGAAGTTGCATCATCTACGTGGATCACGTGATGACGTCGGTTGCCATAGTGACAATGTTTGTTGTCTAGCGATGACACAGGCAATGAGGAAGGGCCCGACTAAAGGAACACAAAAGGCCAAAATCATCTTCAATTTCTAACTAACATATAGATCCTCTTTGCCTATTCCATGGAGTACTGCAGACTGCCGTATATCAGAGCACTGTGCAAGCTAAAATCAGTAAAGGCAATCGATCATAAGTGATCAATTACAATTAAAAACATAGATATGGTGGACATATGAATTCTATTACTGTCTAAGAGAACTACTTGTATATTGGTGTGTATATATTACTTTACATGAATATGGAGGACTATTCTGACATGGCAACTATATCGGATACCATCCCAGCTATCACAGACGGAGATGAGGTGAATACGGATACCTTTGTCTATACGGATGAAGATGTGAGCAGAATTCTCGTTGCAGCGGATCTGAGTGAGTTGAGGGGTGAAACCCCAATCAATGTATATCACAAATTACTTAATTTGAGAAAGAGGCTAACTGACTTCCATCTGCATGCGGTGTATCTCTCTAAATATCACAGGAATAAACAAATTCCTAGGGGCTTTAGGATGAAGAATATCCCTACTATTGGTCGATCCAATCCTGAGTTTTGTCGCAGGTGGTGCTCTATATTAAATAAATGCTCCTATGACCTTATTTTATTGGTTATAGAGGAAGTGACCAGACTAGAGAATAAGATGAAGATAGAAATTGAAGCTATTAAACTTAGTGGCTTTGAGATCATGACCGGCGACAAGACTCAGGATTGGGTCACTAAATTGGAAACACAAGTTAAAAAATATAAGAGTGATCTTATCAGTTTTAAAAATAGGAAATTGTCATCTGTTGAAAGTGATTACAGAGAGAAACGTGTGTACAGATGGTTGTACGGTAAGGACCAGGACACATTTCGAAATAGGCGCAGATTCAATAGAACCAGAAATACACTTGGTACCATTGACACTAGTGGTGGGGACTCATCTGAGGGCGATACTAACGATGATAAACATGACAGACAAGCCCCAGGGTCAAGCACGGCTTCTTTTTCTGGGGTTGTGACCAGAGCAGCCGCAAAACCACTAGGGCCAAATATGGGAAAAGACACAAGAGATCCCACATTAGACGGGGGGGATACAATAAAAAAACGAAATCCAAAGAAAAAATAGACATTGTGTTTAACCTCAGTGACCGTTGTCTTACGGAGGTTGAACATAATGTGCTGAATCGTGGCCTCTCTTTCATACCGACCCCAAAATATGACAAATTTAACAAGATTGTAGATGTACACAGCTTACAGAGGAAACTAAAATTAAAAGATTTCTTTAAGAACAAAGAGACAACCATCCATGATGAATCCACTGTCAGACCTAAATCTACTTTTGAGCCAGTCACCACTCACCCAACTATCAAAGGGTACACACGCATGATTTGTCATGATATAGACACAGATCAGGATACATCAGGATTTTCTAATTTATCCCCTGATGAGTTTAAGGCCATTAGGGATTTGAGTGATGATAAGTCAATCATCATAAGGCCCGCGGATAAGGGGGGAGGGATTGTCCTCATGAATTATCATGACTATCGGCAGGAGGCCAGACGTCAACTTGCTGATGATAAGGTTTATATACATCTAAAAGGCAATCCTACGATTGCCTTTAAGAAGCAAGTTGATCAGTCCCTGAGATCTGCAATGGAGGCATGTATTTTGAGTGACAAGGAATATGTTTTTCTGACTGTGGATTTTCCTATAATTCCAGTACTCTACCTACTACCTAAAGTCCATAAAACACTTGCCCAACCTCCTGGTAGACCTATTGTGTCTGCCAGGGGCTCATTGTTTACAAACATAGCTAAATACATTGATTACCACCTTCAACCAGTTGTCAAGGACACATTTGCTTACTTACAGGATTCCCCTAGCCTTATCAAAATTTTGACAGCTTTTGATTCTTTACAAATGGGTGACATCCTAGTCACCATGGACGTGGACAGCCTGTACACCTCCATTCCTCATGTGGGGGGTGTGCAGGCTGTCAGGTCCATGGTGGTGGGATCTCATCTGTATAATGGGCCTCTCATTGAGTTCCTGTTGGAACTTCTACAAATTTGTCTTGAGAAGAACTATTTTAAATTTGAAAGAGACTTCTACTTGCAGATCTCAGGGACTGCAATGGGGTCAAACATGGCTCCCACGTACGCCAACCTCTACATCATGTCCTGGTATGAGCATTACATTATGCGACCCCAGGACATGGTAGAGGTGGTGTACTACACGAGATATATTGATGACGTCTTTTTGATTTGGCGTGGGACCCCAGAAACTTTGATATCTTGGGTACATGATCTAAACAGTTCATCAGGTCCAATTAAATTCAAACTTGAATATGATATTGATAAGGTCCATTTTCTGGACCTAAACATCTTTAAGGTAACTGAAGGGGAGGTATGTAGGTTTGGTACATCCCTTTATACCAAGCCCACAGATCGCAATTCCCTGTTAGATGCACGTAGTTATCATCCCACACATCAGAAGAAAGGGATAGTAGCCTCTCAACTCACTCGGGTTCTGCGCAACAATACCGAGGCACCTAATAGAGTAACACAATTAAATGTGATGTCAGAGAAACTGATCACACGAGGCTATGATAGAAGGATGGTTATGGACATTGAGGAAGGAGCCATAAAACGTTTTGAAGAAACTGGGATCAGAACAAAAGAGACCATTAATTCTGAGGAGAAAATCAATTTCATTACTACATTTGATCCAATGCATCAAAAGATTGCTGGAGCTATCTCTAAACATTGGGACCTAGTTAGCTCTGATAAGTCTCTGCCATTCATGAAACAACAACATCCTAGAATGGTATATCGAAGAGCAAGAAATTTGCGGGACTTGCTGGTGAAAACGGACCCAACTAGGTGTTATGAGACAAATACTTGGCTGAAATCGAATAAAAAGGGCTGCTTTAAATGTGGCGATTGTGTGACGTGCGACAGCATGTTGAAAGGTGACACATTCCAACATCCACACACGAATAAGCGCTATAAAATCAACCACAGACTTTCATGCATGAGTACCCATGTGATTTATATGCTGATTTTCCCCTGCTCCCTTGTATATATAGGGAAAACAGTCACTACGTTTCGAGAGCGCATGGCTAATCATCGCTGTGCGATCAGGGAAGCCATCAAAAATGGCGACTCTGATCAGCCAGTAGCACGCCATTTCGCCCGACACAAACATTGACAAGGGGAGGTGACAGGGGCAATCGGCTTCTGAGGTTGGAGACAAGATGGATTTATACCTTGGACACTATAACACCTAGGGGGTTAAACACTATGCTCGACTTCTCGCCTTTTTACACTGGGAACTGATTCAATTTTCCTCCTTTGGCTATAATTACTCTATTTAAGAATAACATCCAAAATTGCTGACTCTCAAACATGACTTTAACTTTCTCCAGTTCTTAAGTCCTCAGGTATTTTTTGCCATACTCCAGGAGATATGAAGAATGCACAAATATATTGGATGTATATATGTACATTATCTAGGGTTTGGGCTATCTACAAATGGTGTTCTATTACATCTCCCAATACCCATGTAATGGATTACTGTTATTATTGTAATATATACACACCAATATACAAGTAGTTCTCTTAGACAGTAATAGAATTCATATGTCCACCATATCTATGTTTTTAATTGTAATTGATAACTTATGATCGATTGCCTTTACTGTTTTTAGCTTGCACAGTGCTCTGATATACGGCAGTCTGCAGTACTCCATGGAATAGGCAAAGAGGATCTATATGTTAGTTAGAAATTGAAGATGATTTTGGCCTTTTGTGTTCCTTTAGTTGGGCCCTTCCTCATTGCCTGTGTCATCGCTAGACAACAAACATTGTCACTATGGCAACCGACGTCATCACGTGATCCACGTAGATGACGCAACTTCCGGTTACATGACTTCCGGATCTGCAGCATGCGGGCCGCGGTCACGGCTCGGCGTTATCAGAAGCCATTTGGTTATTTAAGGTGGAGGGGTATTGTATATTTTATACTGCTTTTTGTATTTTCCAAAATGTCTGTATCATGCATTTGAAAAAGGAGGTGGAATACCTCCGAAACGTCATGCATTTTTAACTTAATTTATTAAATGTTAAGTTTTATCTGAACCAGTGAGTGCCTTTTTTCTACAAATATATATATATATTTATATATATATATATACATACTGTATACACACACATTTGAACCCTTTCTAGTTGAATACCTGAAAATATACCCTTAAGGACTGGGAATTTCAGACTAAAACTTCCCCAAAAAAGAGCATGTTTAGCATTGTTGCCATCACTACATTTTAACATAAATAGAGCCTTGTTTTGTTTTTTTTAGTTACCTATTAAAACTATATATTTTTTAGAAGACAACCCAAAGTATTGATCTAGGCCAATTTTTGTATTTGCAGAGACAAAAAGAAGTGAGGGCACTAGCCAGCTAAAGATATCAAGTCTACTCATAAAAGTTACAAAATAAAAACAAAATTTGTGCTTACCCGATAAATTTCTTTCTTTTGCGATGTACCGAGTCCACGGTTTCATCCATTACTTGTGGGATATTATCATTCCCTACAGGAAGTGGCAAAGAGAGCACCCACAGCAGAGCTGTCTATATAGCTCCTCCCTTAACTCCACCCCCCTGTCATTCGACCGAAGGCTTAGGAAGAAAAAGGAGAAACTATAAGGTGCAGAGGTGACTGAAGTTTTCAATAAAAAATACTACCTGTCTTGAGTAGACAGGGCGGGCCGTGGACTCGGTACATCGCAAAAGAAAGAAATTTATCAGGTAAGCATAAATTTTGTTTTCTTTTGCAAGATGTACCGAGTCCACGGTTTCATCCATTACTTGTGGGATACCAATACCAAAACTTTAGGACACGGATGAAGGGAGGGACAAGACAGGAACCTAAACGGAAGGCACCACTGCTGAATAGACAACGAACAATGAAGATGTTTGACGGAAATCTTTGGTTGCTTGTAAATAAAACTTCAAAGCACGAACAACGTTTAAGTTGTGCAACAGACGTTCCTTCTTAGAAGAAGGATTAGGACACAGAGAAGGAACAACAATTTCCTGATTGATATTCCTATTAGAAACAACCTTAGGAAGGAATCCAGGTTTGGTACGCAAAACCACCTTATCCGCATGGAAAACAGGATAAGGTGAGTCGCACTGTAATGCAGATAATTCAGAAACTCTTCGAGCCAAAGAGATAGCTACTAAAAACAGAATTTCCAAGATAGAAGCTTAATATCTATGGAATGCATGGGTTCAAACGGAAGCCCTTGAAGAACCTTAAGAACTAAATTTAAATTCCATCGCGGAGCAACAGGTTTAAACACAGGCTTGATTCTAACTAAAGCCTGACAGAACGCTGGACGTCTGGCACATCTGCCAGACGCTTCTGCAATAGAATAGACAAAGCAGATATCTGTCCCTTTAAGGAACTAGCTGATAACCCCTTCTACAATCCTTCTTGGAGAAAGGACAAAATCCTAGGAATCCTGATCTTACTCCATGAGTAACCCTTGGATTCACACCAATAAAGATATTTACGCCATATATTATGATAGATTTTCCTGGTGACAGGCTTTCGAGCCTGAATCAAGGTATCTATGATCGACTCAGAGAAACCCCGCTTCGATAAAATCAAGCGTTCAATCTCCAAGCAGTCAGTCGCAGAGAAACTAGATTTGGATGCTTGAATGGACCTTGAATCAGAAGGTCCTGTCTCAGCGGCAGAGTCCATGGTGGAAAGGATGACATGTCCACCAGATCTGCATACCAAGTCCTGCGTGGCCATGCAGGTGCTATCAAAATCACCGAAGCTCTCTCGGCTTGATTCTGGCAATCAAGCGAGGAAGGAGAGGGAATGGTGGAAACACATAAGCCAGGTTGAATGACCAGGGTACTGCTAGATCATCTATCAGTACTGCCTGGGGATCCCTTGACCTGGACCCGTAACAAGGAAGCTTGGCGTTCTGACGAGACGCCATCAGATCCAATTCTGGTGTGCCCCATAGCTGAATCAGTTGAGCAAACCCCTCCGGATGGAGCTCCCACTCCCCTGGATGAAAAGTCTGACGACTTAGAAAATCCGCCTCCCAGTTCTCTACCCCTGGGATATAGATTGCTAATAGATGGCAAGAGTGAGTCTCTGCCCATCGGATTATTTTGGAAACTTCTATCATCGCTAGGGAACTCCTTGTTCCCCCCTGATGATTGATATAAGCTACATTTGTGATGTTGTCCGACTGAAATCTGATGAATTTGGCCGAAGCCAGCTGAGGCCATGCCTGAAGAGCATTGAATATCGCTCTCAGTTCTAGAATGTTTATCGGAAGGAGGGCCTCCTCCTGAGTCCACAAACCCTGTACTTTCAGGGAGTTCCAGACTGCACACCAGCCCAGTAGGCTGGCGTCTGTCATCACTATGACCCACGCTGGCCTGCGGAAACACATTCCCCGGGACAGGTGATTCTGTGACAACCACCGAAGAAGAGAATCTCTGGTCTCCTGATCCAGATCTATCTGAGGAGATAAATCTGCATAATCACCATTCCACTGATTGAGCATGCATAGTTGCAGTGGTCTGAGATGTAAGCGAGCAAATGGAACTATATCCATTGCCGCTACCATTAGTCGGATTACCTCCATACACTGAGCCACTGACGGCTGAAGAATGGAATGAAGAGCTCGGCAGGTGGAGAATGTTTGATTTCCTGACCTCAGTCAGAAATATTTTCATTTCCACCGAGTCTATCAGAGTCCCTAGGAAGGAAACTCTTGTGAGAGTTTATGTTCACCTTCCACCCATGAGATCTCAGAAAAGCAAACACGATGTCCATGTGAGACTTGGCTAGTTGGAAAGTCGACGCTTGAATTAAGATGTCGTCTAGATAAGGTACCACAGCTATGCCCCGCGGCCTTAGAACCGCTAGAAGGGACCCTAGCACCTTTGTGAAAATTCTGGGAGCCATGGCCAACCCGAAGGGAAGGGCCACGGACTGGTAATGCCTGTCCAGAAAGGCGAACCTGAGAAACTGGTGATGATCTCTTTGAATAGGGATGTGTAGGTACGCATCCTTTAAGTCCATGGTGGTCATATATTGACCCTCCTGGATCATTGGTAGAATAGTCCGAATGGTCTCCATCTTGAAGGATGGGACTCTGAGGAATTTTTTTAGGATCTTGAGATCTAAGATTGGTCTGAAAGTTCCCTCCTTTTTGGGAAACACAAACAGGTTGGAGTAAAACCCTTGCCCTTGTTCTGCTTTCGGAACAGGGCGAATCACTCCCATGGTATGTAGGTCTTCTACACAGCATAAGAACGCCTCTCTTTTTGTCTGGTTTGCAGACAATTGAGAAAGATGAAATCTCCCCCTTGGGGGAGAATCTTTGAAGTCTAGAAGGTATCCCTGGGAAACTATTTCTAAGGCCCAGGAATCCTGAACATCTCTTGCCCAAGCCTGAGCAAAGACAGAGAGTCTGCCCCTACTAGATCCAGTCCCAGATCGGGGGCTACCCCTTCATGCTGTCTTGGTGGCAGCAGCAGGCTTCTTGGCCTGTTTACCCTTATTCCAAGCCTGGTTAGGTCTCCAGACTGACTTGGATTGAGCAAAATTCCCCTCTTGCTTTGCAGCAGGGGAAGAGGAAGCGGGACCACCCTTGAAGTTTCGAAAGGAACAAAAATTATTTTGTTTGATCCTCATTTTATTTGTCTCTAAACATATTGAACAAGGAGTTTCCTCAATGTCAGACATGTTGAACAGGCTAGTAATGAGACAAGCAAGCTTGGAAAACACTTTATTCAATGAAAAAACAACATTTTTTTAAAAACTGTACTGTGCCTTTAAGAGAAAAAAAGCATACACGTTCTGCAAAACTGCTTAAAAATGCATCAAACTTTCCAAATTTTTTACAGCAGATTCAACAAGCTTTAGTAAGATTTCCCCACAAGTAAATGAAACATTTAACCCCTTAACATTAACCTTAACCGGAAAAACTCTGTCAGCACCTTGCCACAGCTCTGCTGTGGCTCCTACCTGCCCTTAGGGATTGGAATTGTGGGGTAAAAGCTTTGTTTTGTCCCAAAAGATGTATCAGGACCCTCCGGTATTGTAGCTTGCTGCTTGACAAGGAAAAACAACTGCACATCTGAGGTGCAAAATTAGGCCCCTCCCACCTCACTCACACTAGATTTAGAGTTCTGCGGCCAAAGGGGTGCGTTAGCTACGCTGGCTTTTTTCTGGCCGCACCTTTTAAATACTGCTGGTATTTAGAGTTCACAGAATGGCTGCGTTAGGCTCCAAAAAAGGAGCGTATAGCATATTTACCGCAACTTCAACTCTCGATACCAGCGGTGCTTACGGACGCGGCCAGCTTCAAAAACGTGCTCGTGCACGATATCCCCATAGAAAACAATGGGGCAGTTTGAGCTGAAAAAAAACCTAACACCTGCAAAAAAGCTGCGTTCAGCTCCTAACGCAGCCCCATTGTTTTCTATGGGTAAACACTTCCTACGTCTGCACCTAACACTCTAACATGTACCCCGAGTCTAAACACCCCTAACCTTACACTTATTAACCCCTATTCTGCCACCCCCTCTATCGCTGACACCTGCATATTTTTTTTTACCCCTAATCTGCCGCTCCGTAAACCGCCGCTACTTACATTATCCCTATGTACCCCTAATCTGCTGCCCCTAACACCGCCGACCCCTATATTATATTTATTAACCCCTAATCTGCCGAGCGGACCGCACCGCTATTATAATAAAGTTATTAACCCCTAATCCGCCTCACTCCCGCCTCAATAACCCTATAATAAATAGTATTAACCCCTAATCTGCCCTCCCTAACATTGCCGACACCTAACTTCAATTATTAACCCCTAATCTGCCGAATGGAGCTCACCGCTATTCTAATAAATGTATTAACCCCTAAAGCTAAGTCTAACCCTAACACTAACACCCCCCTAAGTTAAATATAATTTAAATCTAACGAAATAAATTAACTCTTATTAAATAAATTATTCCTATTTAAAGCTAAATACTTACCTGTAAAATAAATCCTAATATAGCTACAATATAAATTATAATTATATTATAGCTATTTTAGGATTTATATTTATTTTACAGGTAACTTTGTATTTATTTTAACCAGGTACAATAGCTATTAAATAGTTAAGAACTATTTAATAGCTAAAATAGTTAAAATAATTACAAATTTACCTGTAAAATAAATCCTAACCTAAGTTACAATTAAACCTAACACTACACTATCAATAAATAAATTAAATAAAATACCTACAATTATCTACAATTAAACCTAACACTACACTATCAATAAATTAATTAAATACAATACCTACAATTACCTACAATTAAACCTAACACTACACTATCAATAAATTATTTAAATGCAATACCTACAAATAAATACAATGAAATAAACTAACTAAAGTACAAAAAATAAAAAAGAACTAAGTTACAAAAAATAAAAAAATATTTACAAACATTAGAAAAATATTACAACAATTTTAAACTAATTACACCTACTCTAAGCCCCCTAATAAAATTTGCCTGTAAAAAAAACACATACAATACCCCCCCCCAACATTACAACCCACCACCCACATACCCCTAATCTAACCCAAACCCCCCTTAAATAAACCTAACACTAAGCCCCTGAAGATCTTCCTACCTTATCTTCACCATACCAGGTTCACCGATCGGTCCTCGGAAGTGTTGATCCAAGCCCAAGCGGGTGTCTGAAGAGTGACGTCCATCCTCGGGCTGAAGTCTGGATCCAAGCGGCGGCTGAAGAAATCCATCATCGGGCTGAAGTCGGAAGTCCATCATCGGGATGAAGTCTTCTATCAAGCCGCATCTTCAATCTTCTTTCTTCTGGAGCGGAGCGGAGCCATCTTCTTCCAGGCCGATGCGGAACATCCTTTTCAACCGACGCCTACTCGCCGAATGACGGTTCCTTTAAATGACGTCATCCAAGATGGCGTCCCTCGAATTCCGATTGGCTGATAGGATTCTATCAGCCAATCAGAATTAAGGTAGGAATATTCTGATTGGCTGATGGAATCAGCCAATCAGAATCAAGTTCAATCCGATTGGCTGATCCAATCAGCCAATCAGATTGAGCTCGCATTCTATTGGCTGTTCCGATCAGAATATTCCTACCTTAATTCCGATTGGCTGATAGAATCCTATCAGCCAATCGGAATTCGAGGGACACCATCTTGGATGACGTCATTTAAAGGAACCGTCATTCGGCGAGTAGGCGTCGATTGAAGAGGATGTTCCGCGTCGGCTTGGAAGAAGATGGCTCCGCTCCGCTCCAGAAGAAAGAAGATTGAAGATGCGGCTTGATAGAAGACTTCATCCCGATGATGGACTTCCGACTTCAGCCCGATGATGGATTTCTTCAGCCGCAGCTTGGATCCAGACTTCAGCCCGAGGATGGACGTCACTCTTCAGCCCCCCGCTTGGGCTTGGATCAACACTTCCGAGGACCGATCGGTGAACCTGGTATGGTGAAGATAAGGTAGGAAGATCTTCAGGGGCTTAGTGTTAGGTTTATTTAAGGGGGGTTTGGGTTAGATTAGGGGTATGTGGGTGGTGGGTTGTAATGTGGGGGGGGGGGTATTGTATGTGTTTTTTTTACAGGCAAAAGAGCTGAATTCTTTGGGGCATGCCCCGCAAAGGGCCCTGTTCAGGGCTGGTAAGGTAAAAAAGCTTTGAACTTTTTTAATTTAGAATAGGGTAGGGCATTTTTTTATTTTGGGGGGCTTTGTTATTTTATTAGGGGGCTTAGAGTAGGTGTAATTAGTTTAAAATTGTTGTAATATTTTACTAATGTTTGTAAATATTTTTTTATTTTTTTTAACTTAGTTCTTTTTTATTTTTTGTACTTTAGTTAGTTTATTTCATTGTATTTATTTGTAGATATTGTATTTAATTAATTTATTGATAGTGTAGTGTTAGGTTTAATTGTAGATAATTGTAGGTATTTTATTTAATTAATTTATTGATAGTGTAGTGTTAGGTTTAATTGTAGATAATTGTAGATATTGTATTTAATTAATTTATTGATAGTGTAGTGTTAGGTTTAATTGTAACTTAGGTTAGGATTTATTTTACAGGTAATTTTGCAATTATTTTAACTATTTTAGCTATTAAATAGTTCTTAACTATTTAATAGCTATTGTACCTGGTTAAAATAAATACAAAGTTGCCTGTAAAATAAATATTAATCCTAAAATAGCTATAATATAATTATAATTTATATTGTAGCTATATTAGGGTTTATTTTACAGGTAAGTATTTAGATTTAAATAGGAATAATTTATTTAATAAGAGTTAATTTATTTCGTTAGAATAAAATTATATTTAACTTAGGGGGGTGTTAGGGTTAGGGTTAAAATTAGCTTTAAGGGTTAAAAAATTTATTAGAGTAGCGGTGAGCTCCGATCGGCAGATTAGGGGTTAATACTTGAAGTTAGGTGTCGGCGATGTTAGGGAGGGCAGATTAGGGGTTAATACTATTTATTATAGGGTTATTGAGGCGGGAGTGAGGCGGATTAGGGGTTAATAACTTTATTATAATAGCGGTGCGGTCCGCTCGGCAGATTAGGGGTTAATAAGTGTAGGCAGGTGGAGGCGACGTTGTGGGGGGGCAGATTAGGGGTTAATAAATATAATATAGGGGTCGGCGGTGTTAGGGGCAGCAGATTAGGGGTACATAGCTATAATGTAGCTGGCGGCGGCGTGCGGACGGCAGATTAGGGGTTAATAAGTGTAGGTAGCTGGCGGCGACGTTGTGGGGGGCAGATTAGGGGTTAATAAATATAATATAGGGGTCGGCGGTGTTAGGGGCAGCAGATTAGGGGTACATAGGGATAACGTAGTTGGCGGCAGTGTACGGAGCGGAAGATTAGGGGTTAAAACATTTTTATAGAGTGGCGGCGATGTGGGGGGGCCTCGGTTTAGGGGTACATAGGTAGTTTATGGGTGTTAGTGTACTTTAGAGCACAGTAGTTAAGAGCTTTATAAACCGGCGTTAGCCCAGAAAGCTCTTAACTACTGACTTTTTTCTGCGGCTGGAGTTTTGTCGTTAGATTTCTAACGCTCACTTCAGCCACGACTCTAAATACCGGCGTTAGAAAGATCCCATTGAAAAGATAGGATACACAATTGACGTAAGGGGATCTGCGGTATGGAAAAGTCGCGGCTGAAAAGTGAGCGTTAGACCCTTTAATGACTGACTCCAAATACCAGAGGGCGGTAAAAACCAGCGTTAGGAGCCTCTAACGCTGGTTTTGACGGCTACCGCCGAACTCTAAATCTAGGCCTCAATGTTTCTGGGGGCTTCAAAAAACACACTAAAGTGTTTCAACTAGCCATGTGGGTTCTAAAACTCCAAATATGCCAAGTGAACCCTCAAAAAATTGTCCCTCAAAAACGTTATCCATAGCACTCTCGGTACACACAAACGTTTGCTTATTTATCTCAGAACTAAGTGTCAACCAGAAATTCAATTAGCCCTTTATGCAAGCTAGTAATACCACTATAAGTCTATGATTACAGCTTACCCTTCCCCTCATGGGGATACTGTCAGCCTTTCTGAAATATCACAGTCTCTCCAGAAAAAATGACTGAACATACCTCATTGCTGCATAGCATGAAAACCGTTCCTCACACTGAAGTTTTCCTGTACTCCTCAGCCTCTGTGGGAACAGCAGTGGATCTTAGTTACAAATGCTAAGATCATCATCCATCAGGCAGAAATCTTCATCCATTTTCTGCCTGAGAGTAAATAGTACACACCGGTACCATTTAAAAATAACAAACTCTTGCTTGAAGAAAATAAAAATTAACAGTTTATCACCTCTTTCACTTTACCCTTCCTCTTGCTTAGAGCCGGCAAAGAGAATGACTGGGGGGTGGAGTTAAGGGAGGAGCTATATAGATAGCTCTGCTGTGGGTGCTCTCTTTGCCACTTCCTGTAGGGAAGGATAATATCCCACAAGTAATGGATGAAACCGTGGACTCGGTACATCTTGCAAAAGAAATATAATATTTATTAAAAGCTAAATAGCCAATATCTCAGTATCTTCATAAAAAGAGGGACGTCTCCCTTAAATATTTGATTTGATTATACAATGAATCAATTGCAATATAAACATTTTTTATAGTATCAAGTACACATAAGTTAACAAGTATCAACTGCACAGATACTACTCAGTTGTTATTAGTTTTCAATAGAGGTTCATAAGTGACAACAAATATCTCTGCGTGAGACCAGTCTTACTTTTGCCATTTAGCATATACCACCAAAGGATCGTGTGCTATATATTAGATTATGAAGTTCTCAGAAAGCAGCAGGTCCCCACAGCGATAAGTTGAAGGATGGCAAAAAATATACCTCCAAGACAAAAACAACTCGATTCCTCTTAGACACAGTATTTGACACAGTCTTTGAGAAATGATCTCTCAGCGGATCTTGTAATCTTGTCTTCACCCCGCGCGACCAATGGCGTCTGATGTCATGGATCGTATTGTTGCTGCAGATAAAGTTTACCTGCTAGCTGATTACAAACTGTGATGTTACAGCGGTACACCTTCGCTCCTGCACTTAGTGCCTTGCACGCAGGAAAGGACTTGGCTGTTACTTAAGTATAGTAGATGAAAAAAATGTTAAACAAATTAACCTGGGTTAAAAAACAGTTCTGAAGTTAGAGGTTAAAATTGGATAGAGTTGTTTATTGTAAGGAGTTTGATATCATTTGATCTAGCGCACTACTATACTCTACATAAAATTTTTGTATTTTCCATGCCACCATTTCTCCGCCAAATACCATCAAATAAAAATTTTTTTTTTACTTTTCAAACTTTAGGATTCTCACTGAAATTATTTACAAACAGTTTGTGCAATCATGGCACAAATGGTTGTAAAGATTCTCTGGGATCCTCTTTGTTCAAAAATAGCAGACATATGTGGCTTTGCCATTGCTTTTTGGTTATAAGAAGGCCGCTAATTGCAGCTGCGCACCACACTTTTATTATTCCCAGCAGTGAATTTTAGCTTTAGTGTAGAGATTAACCTTCCACCTGACACTTCCTACTCCCTAATCCCTACCTGATCCTTCTCAAACAGCTCTCTTTTCTCTCCCTCACCCTCCACTGGTCAGTCCCATCCTAAGTACTGACAGTCTGCCATTATACAGTTTTAGACCTTTTCTTTTTTATTTATTATTCAGTGTAGGATTACTCCCTTACTTTCCCACCTCACTGATCCCCCCAAAAAAGCTCTCTAAGTCTCCCCCTTCTAACTAATTTCCACCATCTTAGGTACTGGTAGCTGTCTGCCAGTACCCAGTTTTTTTACAATTTTTCTTTTCTGTTAATAAAAAACCCCAACACATTTGTTTCTGTAGTGTAGCTGCCCCCTCTCATTTACCCCCTCCCCCTCCAAGATAATTTTCCTACCGTCTATACACCCCTTAACTCTAGGATCCCCTCTCCCCTCCCTGCTGCTCTCAGCATTTAGTTTTTCTGCAGTGTAGTGATCTCACTCATTCACGCTCCCTACCGTCCTTACCCCTCCAGTCGATAGGTACTGTTAGCGAGAACACAGCAGAGAGAGGCCCAGGACAGCAGCATCGTACAGGGTATGCCACAGGTCCATAAGGGTTTAACGAACAGCACCATACATGGGGTTAAGAAAAATCCTTTTTCTTATATTTTAATATTTTATAATGTGTATAA
The DNA here is from genome assembly GCF_027579735.1 of Bombina bombina. Lineage (NCBI taxonomy): Eukaryota > Metazoa > Chordata > Amphibia > Anura > Bombinatoridae > Bombina > Bombina bombina. Next base: position 819,087,612 of record NC_069502.1, read on the forward strand.
CTATGTATTTACTGTAAATATTTTAGATTCCAAAGTCCTTCACATAGGAGAAAATGTTCTCTATATAATTATCTGTGTCTATGTACTTACCTGCTGCAGACTCTCATCCCTCTGTATATATGTACTTACCTGCTGCAGACCCACAACCCTCTGTGTATATGTACTTTTTCATTTGCACACAAACAATATTCTATGTATATGTACTTATCTGTTGCAGACTCAAATCCCTCTGTATATATGTACTTACCAGCAACAGATTCACATCACTATTTCTGGAAGAACTTACCTGCAGTAGATTCACAGCCTTTTGTGTATATGTACATACCTCCTGCAGACTCACAACCCTCTGTGAATATGTACTTACCTAGTGCACTCACAACCTAAATTGTATATGTACTTGCTGCAGACTGACAACCATCTGTGTATATGTACTTTTTCTTTTGCACACTCACAACACTCTATGGCATCTATTTATCAACCCGTCAACTATGCTGCATTCGCCGGCACCAATACGCTCGCCTAAGATCGCCTAACAATGCTGAAGCAGACCTGAATACGTTCTCCAAAGTTACCAAAAAAGCGATGAGCAGCGGACCGTTAACTAACAGTCATCGATCTCGCTGCTCTTCGGCTTTTTCCCAGCTTTATTGGTACCCTGTCACTAAACACCCACACTATACTATATTGTTTTACCCATAAACCGCCACTCCCGGACCCCGCCACCACATACATTATACTTATTAACCCCTAATCTGCCCCCCTACACCGCCGCCACCTACATTATACTTATTGACCCCTAATCTGCCCCCCTACACCGCCGCCACCTATATTATACTTATTAACCCCTAATCTCCCCCCTACAGCGCCGCCACCTACATTATGTTATTAACCCCTAATCTGCCCCCCTACACCGCCACCACCTACATTATGTTATTAACCCCTAATCTGCCCCCCCTACACCGCAGCCACCTACCTACATTTATTAACCCCTAATCTGCCATCCCCAATGTCGCCGCCACTATATTAAATTTATTAAGCCCTAAACCTAACCCTAACACCCCCTAACTTAAAAAGAATTTAAATAAATATAAATAAATATTCCTATCATTAAACAAATTATTCCTATTTAAAACTAAATACTTACCTATAAAATGAACCCTAAGATAGCTACAATATAACTAAAAGTTACATTGTAGCTATCTTAGGGTTTATTTTTATTTCACAGGCACGTTAGTATTTATTTTAACTAGTTACAATAGTTATTAAATAGTTATTAACTATTTAATAACTACCTAGCTAAAATAAATACACCTGTAAAATAAAACCTAACCTAAGTTACAATTACACATAACACTACACTATAATTAAATAAATTAACTAATTTAACAACAATTAAATAAAATTAAATAAAATTATCTAAAGTACAAAAACAAACAAACACTAAATTACAGAAAAAATAAAATAATTACAAGTTTTTTAAACTAATTACACCTAATCTAATCCCCCTAATAAAATAAAAAAGCCCCCCCCAAAATAAAAAAAGCCCTACCCTACACTAAATTACAAATAGCCCTTAAAAGGGCCTTTTGCGGGGCATTGCTCCAAAGTAATCAGCTCTTTTACCTGTAAAAAAAATTACAAATCCCCCCCAACATTAAAACCCACCACCCACACAACCAACCCTACTCTAAAACCCACCCAATACCCCCTTAATAAAACCTAACACTAACCCCTTGAAGATTACCTTACCGGGAGAAGTGTTCACCCAACCGGGCCGAAGTCCTCAACGAAACCGGCAGAAGTGGTGCTCCAGACGGGCAGAATTCTTCATCCAGACGGCATCTTCTATCTTCATTCATCCGGCGCGGAGCGGCTCCATCTTCAAGACATTCGATGCGGAGCATCCTCTTCATCCGACGTCTTCTTGAACAATGACGGTTCCTTTAAGTGACGTCATCCAAGATGGCGTCCCTTCAATTCCAATTGGCTGATAGAATTCTATCAGCCAATCGAAATTAAGGTAGGAAAAATCCTATTCGCTGATGTAATCAGCCAATAGGATTGAAGTTCAATCCTATAGGCTGATCCAATCGGCCAATAGGATTGAGCTCGCATTCTATTGGCTGATTGGAACAGCCAATAGAATGCGAGCTCAATCCTATTGGCTGATTGCCTCAGCCAATAGGATTTTTCCTACCTTAATTCCGATTGGCTGATAGAATTCTATTAGTTGAGGATGGATCTCCGGTCTTCAAAGCTGTAAGTGGATCTTTGGGGGTTAGTGTTAGGTTTTTTTAAGGGTTTATTGCGTGGGTTTTATTCTTAGGTTAGGGTTTGGGCACTTGAAAAAGAGCTAAATGCCCTCTTAAGGGCAATGCCCATCTAAATGCCCTTTTCAGGGCAATGGGGAGCTTAGATTTTTTTTAGTTAGGATTTTATTTGGGGGGTTGGTTGTGTGGGTGGTGGGTTTTACTGTTGGGGGGTGTAGTGTTTGTAGGATTTCTTTGGGGCAATGCCCCACAAAAGGCCCTTTTAAGGGCTATTGGTAGTTTAGTTTAGGCTAGGGGATGTTCTCTTTGCCACTTCCTGTAGGGAAGGATACTATCCCACAAGTAATGGATGAAACTGTGGACTCGGTACCTCTTGCAAAAGAAATATATTTATTAAAAGCTAAATAGCCAATATCTCAGTATCTTCATAAAAAGAGGGACGTCTCCCTTAAATATTTGATTTGATTATACAATGAATCAATTGCAATATAAACATTTTTTATAGTATCAAGTACACATAAGTTAACAAGTATCAACTGCACAAATACTACTCAGTTGTTATTAGTTTTCAATAGAGGTTCATAAGTGACAACAAATATCTCTGCGTGAGACCAGCCTTACTTTTGCCGTTTAGCATATACCACCAAAGGATCGTGTGCTATATATTAGATTATGAAGTTCTCAGAAAGCAGCAGGTCCACACAGCGATAAGTTGAAGGATGGCAAAAAATATACCTCCAAGACAAAAACAACTCGATTCCTCTTAGACACAGTATTTGACAGTCTTTGTGAAATGATCTCTCAGCGGATCTTGTAATCTTGTCTTCACCCCGCGTGACCAATGGCGTCTGATGTCATGGATCGTATTGTTGCTGCAGATAAAGTTTACCTGCTTGCTGATTACAAACTATGATGTTACAGCGGTACACCTTCGCTTCTGCACTTAGTGCCTTGTACACAGGAAAGGACTTGGCTGTTACTTAAGTATAGTAGATGAAAAAAATGTTAAACAAATTAACCTGGGTTAAAAAACAGTTCTGAAGTTAGAGGTTAAAATTGGAAGGAGTTGTTTATTGTAAGGAGTTTGATATCATTTGATCTAGCGCACTACTATACTCTACATACAATTTTTGTATTTTCCATGCCACCATTTCTCCGCCAAATACCATCAAATAAAAATATTTTTTTTACTTTTCAAACTTTAGGATTCTCACTGAAATTATTTACAAACAGTTTGTGCAATCATGGCACAAATGGTTGTAAAAGATTCTCTGGGATCCTCTTTGTTAAAAAATAGCAGACATATGTGGCTTTGCCATTGCTTTTTGGTTATAAGAAGGCCGCTAATTGCAGCTGCGCACCACACTTTTATTATTCCCAGCAGTGAATTTTAGCTTTAGTGTAGAGATTAACCTTCCACCTGACACTTCCTACCCCCTAATCCCTACCTGATCCTTCTCAAATAGCTCTCTTTTCTCTCCCTCACCCTCCACTGGTCAGCCCCATCCTAAGTACTGACAGTCTGCCATTAAACAGTTTTAGACCTTTTCTTTTTTTATTTATTATTATTTTCTTCAGTGTAGGATTACTCCCTTACTTTCCCACCTCACTGATCGCCCCAAAAAAGCTCTCTAAGTCTCCCCCTTCTAACTAATTTCCACCATCTTAGGTACTGGTAGCTGTCTGCCAGTACCCAGTTTTTTTACAATTTTTCTTTTCTGTTAATAAAAAAACCCAACACATTTGTTTCTGTAGTGTAGCTGCCCCCTCTCATTTACCCCCTCCCCCTCCAAGATAATTTTCCTACCGTCTATACACCCCTTAACTCTAGGATCCCCTCTCCCCTCCCTGCTGCTCTCAGCATTTAGTTTTTCTGCAGTGTAGTGATCTCACTCATTCACGCTCCCTACCGTCCTTACCCCTCCAGTCGATAGGTACTGTTAGCGAGAACACAGCAGAGAGAGGCCCAGGACAGCAGCATCGTACAGGGTATGCCACAGGTCCATAAGGGTTTAACGAACAGCACCGTACATGGGGTTAAGAAAAATCCTTTTTCTTATATTTTAATATTTTATAATGTGTATAACTATGTATTTACTGTAAATATTTTAGATTCCAAAGTTCTTCACATAGGAGAAAATGTTCTATATATAATTATCTGTGTCTATGTACTTACCTGCTGCAGACTCTCATCCCTCTGTATATATGTACTTACCTGCTGCAGACCCACAACCCTCTGTGTATATGTACTTTTTCATTTGCACACAAACAATATTCTATGTATATGTACTTATCTGTTGCAGACTCAAATCCCTCTGTATATATGTACTTACCAGCAACAGATTCACATCACTATTTCTGGAAGAACTTACCTGCAGTAGATTCACAGCCTTCTGTGTATATGTACATACCTCCTGCAGACTCACAACCCTCTGTGAATATGTACTTACCTAGTGCACTCACAACCTAAATTGTATATGTACTTGCTGCAGACTGACAACCATCTGTGTATATGTACTTTTTCTTTTGCACACTCACAACACTCTATGGCATCTATTTATCAACCCGTCAACTATGCTGCATTCGCCGGCACCAATACGCTCGCCTAAGATCGCCTAACAATGCTGAAGCAGACCTGAATACGTTCTCCAAAGTTACCAAAAAAGCGATGAGCAGCGGACCGTTAACTAACAGTCATCGATCTCGCTGCTCTTCAGCTTTTTCCCAGCTTTATTGGTACCCTGTCACTAAACACCCACACTATACTATATTGTATTACCCATAAACCGCCGCTCCCGGACCCAGCCACCACATACATTATACTTATTAACCCCTAATCTGCCCCCCTACACCGCCGCCACCTACATTATACTTATTAACCCCTAATCTGCCCCCCTACACCGCCGCCACCTATATTATACTTATTAACCCCTAATCTCCCCCCCTACAGCGCCGCCACCTACATTATGTTATTAACCCCTAATCTGCCCCCCTACACCGCCGCCACCTACCTTATGTTATTAACCCCTAATCTGCCCCCCCTACATCGCCGCCACCTAGCTACATTTATTAACCCCTAATCTGCCATCCCCAATGTCGCCGCCACTATATTAAATTTATTAAGCCCTAAACCTAACCCTAACACCCCCTAACTTAAATATAATTTAAATAAATATAAATAAATATTCCTATCATTAAACAAATTATTCCTATTTAAAACTAAATGCTTACCTATAAAATGAACCCTAAGATAGCTACAATATAACTAAAAGTTACATTGTAGCTATCTTAGGGTTTATTTTTATTTCACAGGCACGTTAGTATTTATTTTAACTAGTTACAATAGTTATTAAATAGTTATTAACTATTTAATAACTACCTAGCTAAAATAAATACACCTGTAAAATAAAACCTAACCTAAGTTACAATTACACCTAACACTACACTATAATTAAATAAATTAACTAATTTAACAACAATTAAATAAAATTAAATAAAATTATCTAAAGTACAAAAAAACCCCCCCACTAAATTACAGAAAAAATAAAATAATTACAAGTTTTTTAAACTAATTACACCTAATCTAATCCCCCTAACAAAATAAAAAAGCCCCCCCAAAATAAAAAAAGCCCTACCCTACACTAAATTACAAATAGCCCTTAAAAGGGCCTTTTGCGGGGCATTGCTCCAAAGTAATCAGCTCTTTTACCTGTAAAAAAATTACAAATCCCCCCCAACATTAAAACCCACCACCCACAACACCAACCCTACTCTAAAACCCACCCAATACCCCCTTAATAAAACCTAACACTAACCCCTTGAAGATTACCTTACCGGGAGAAGTGTTCACCCAACCGGGCCGAAGTCCTCAACGAAACCGGCAGAAGTGGTGCTCCAGACGGGCAGAAGTCTTCAACCAGACGGCATCTTCTATCTTCATTCATCCGGCGCGGAGCAGCTCCATCTTCAAGACATTCGATGCGGAGCATCCTCTTCATCCGACGTCTTCTTGAACAATGACGGTTCCTTTAAGTGACGTCATCCAAGATGTCGTCCCTTCAATTCCAATTGGCTGATAGAATTCTATCAGCCAATCGAAATTAAGGTAGGAAAAATCCTATTCGCTGATGTAATCAGCCAATAGGATTGAAGTTCAATCCTATAGGCTGATCCAATCGGCCAATAGGATTGAGCTCGCATTCTATTGGCTGATTGGAACAGCCAATAGAATGCGAGCTCAATCCTATTGGCTGATTGCCTCAGCCAATAGGATTTTTCCTACCTTAATTCCGATTGGCTGATAGAATTCTATTAGTTGAGGATGGATCTCCGGTCTTCAAAGCTGTAAGTGGATCTTTGGGGGTTAGTGTTAGGTTTTTTTAAGGGTTTATTGCGTGGGTTTTAATCTTAGGTTAGGGTTTGGGCACTTGAAAAAGAGCTAAATGCCCTCTTAAGGGCAATGCCCATCTAAATGCCCTTTTCAGGGTAATGGGGAGCTTAGATTTTTTTAGTTAGGATTTTATTTGGGGGGTTGGTTGTGTGGGTGGTGGGTTTTACTGTTGGGGGGTTGTTTGTATTTTTTTTTTACAGGTAAAAGAGCGGATTTCTTTGGGGCAATGCCCCACAAAAGGCCCTTTTAAGGGCTATTGGTAGTTTAGTTTAGGCTAGGGGATGTTCTCTTTGCCACTTCCTGTAGGGAAGGATACTATCCCACAAGTAATGGATGAAACTGTGGACTCGGTACCTCTTGCAAAAGAAATATATTTATTAAAAGCTAAATAGCCAATATCTCAGTATCTTCATAAAAAGAGGGACGTCTCCCTTAAATATTTGATTTGATTATACAATGAATCAATTGCAATATAAACATTTTTATAGTATCAAGTACACATAAGTTAACAAGTATCAACTGCACAAATACTACTCAGTTGTTATTAGTTTTCAATAGAGGTTCATAAGTGACAACAAATATCTCTGCGTGAGACCAACCTTACTTTTGCCGTTTAGCATATACCACCAAAGGATCGTGTGCTATATATTAGATTATGAAGTTCTCAGAAAGCAGCAGGTTCACACAACGATATGTTGAAGGATGGCAAAAAATATACCTCCAAGACAAAAACAACTCGATTCCTCTTAGACACAGTATTTGACAGTCTTTGTGAAATGATCTCTCAGCGGATCTTGTAATCTTGTCTTCACCCCGCGTGACCAATGGCGTCTGATGTCATGGATCGTATTGTTGCTGCAGATAAAGTTTACCTGCTTGCTGATTACAAACTATGATGTTACAGCGGTACACCTTCGCTCCTGCACTTAGTGCCTTGCACGCAGGAAAGGACTTGGCTGTTACTTAAGTATAGTAGATGAAAAAAATGTTAAACAAATAAACCTGGGTGAAAAAACAGTTCTGAAGTTAGAGGTTAAAATTGGAAGGAGTTTTTTATTGTAAGGAGTTTGATATCATTTGATCTAGTGCACTACTATACTCTACATACAATTTTTGTATTTTCCATGCCACCATTTCTCTGCCAAATACCATCAAATAACATTTTTTTTTTTACTTTTCAAACTTTAGGATTCTCACTGAAATTATTTACAAACAGTTTGTGCAATCATGGCACAAATGGTTGTAAAAGCTTCTCTGGGATCCTCTTTGTTCAAAAATAGCAGACATATGTGGCTTTGCCATTGCTTTTTGGTTATAAGAAGGCCGCTAATTGCAGCTGCGCACCACACTTTTATTATTCCCAGCAGTGAATTTTAGCTTTAGTGTAGAGATTAACCTTCCACCTGACACTTCCTACCCCCTAATCCCTACCTGATCCTTCTCAAATAGCTCTCTTTTCTCTCCCTCACCCTCCACTGGTCAGCCCCATCCTAAGTACTGACAGTCTGCCATTATACAGTTTTAGACCTTTTCTTTTTTTATTTATTATTATTTTCTTCAGTGTAGGATTACTCCCTTACTTTCCCACCTCACTGATCGCCCCAAAAAAGCTCTCTAAGTCTCCCCCTTCTAACTAATTTCCACCATCTTAGGTACTGGTAGCTGTCTGCCAGTACCCAGTTTTTTTACAATTTTTCTTTTCTGTTAATAAAAAAACCCAACACATTTGTTTCTGTAGTGTAGCTGCCCCCTCTCATTTACCCCCTCCCCCTCCAAGATAATTTTCCTACCGTCTATACACCCCTTAACTCTAGGATCCCCTCTCCCCTCCCTGCTGCTCTCAGCATTTAGTTTTTCTGCAGTGTAGTGATCTCACTCATTCACGCCCCCTACCGCCCTTTCCCCTCCAGTCGATAGGTACTGTTAGCGAGAACACGGCAGAGAGAGGCCCAGGACAGCAGCATCGTTCAGGGTATGCCACAGGTCCATAAGGGTTTAATGAACAGCACCGTACATGGGGTTAAGAAAAATCCTTTTTCTTATATTTTAATATTTTATAATGTGTATAACTATGTATTTACTGTAAATATTTTAGATTCCAAAGTTATTCACATAGGAGAAGATGTTCTATATATAATTATCTGTGTCTATGTACTTACCTGCTGCAGACTCTCATCCCTCTGTATATATGTACTTACCTGCTGCAGACCCACAACCCTCTGTGTATATGTACTTTTCATTTGCACACAAACAATATTCTATGTATATGTACTTATCTGTTGCAGACTCAAATCCCTCTGTATATATGTACTTACCAGCAACAGATTCACATCACTATTTCTGGAAGAACTTACCTGCAGTAGATTCACAGCCTTATGTGTATATGTACATACCTCCTGCAGACTCACAACCCTCTGTGAATATGTACTTACCTAGTGCACTCACAACCTAAATTGTATATGTACTTGCTGCAGACTGACAACCAACTGTGTATATGTACTTTTTCTTTTGCACACTCACAACACTCTATGGCATCTATTTATCAACCCGTCAACTATGCTGCATTCGCCGGCACCAATACGCTCGCCTAAGATCGCCTAACATCGCTGAAGCGGACCTGAATACGTTCTCCAAAGTTACCAAAAAAGCGATGAGCAGTGGACTGTTAACTAACAGTCATCGATCTCGCTGCTCTTCGGCTTTTTCCCAGCTTTATTGGTACCTTGTCACTAAACACCCACACTATACTATACTGTTTTACCCATAAACCGCCGCTACCGGACCCCGCCACCCCCTACATTATACTTATTAACCCCTAATCTGCCCCCCTACACCGCCGCCACTTACATTATACTTATTAACCCCTAATCTCCCCCCTTACAGCGCCGCCACCTACATTATGTTATTAACCCCTAATCTGCCCCCCTACACCGCCGCCACCTACATTATGTTATTAAACCCTAATCTGCCCCCCCTACACCGCCGCCACCTACCTACATTTATTAACCCCTAATCTGCCGTCCCCAACGTCGCCACCACTATATTAAATTTATTAAGCCCTAACCCTAACACCCCCTAACTTAAATATAATTTATATAAATATAAATAAATATTCCTATCATTAAATAAATTATTCCTATTTAAAATAAACCCTAAGATAGCTACAATATAACTAATAGTTACATTGTAGCTATCTTAGGGTTTATTTTTATTTCACAGGTATTTATTTTAACTAGTTACAATAGTTATTAAATAGTTATTAACTATTTAATAACTACCTAGCTAAAATAAATACACCTGTAAAATAAAACCTAACCTAAATTACAATTACACCTAACACTACACTATAATTAAATAAATTAACTAATTTAACAACAATTAAATAAAATTAAATAAAATTATCTAAAGTACAACCCCCCCCCCCACTAAATTACAGAAAAAAATAAAATAATTACAAGTTTTTAAAACTAATTACACCTAATCTAATCCCCCTAACAAAATAAAAAAGCCCCCCCCAAAATAAAAAAGCCCTACCCTACACTAAATTACAAATAGCCCTTAAAAGGGCCTTTTGCGGGGCATTGCCCCAAAGTAATCAGCTCTTTTACCTGTAAAAAAAATTACAAATCCCCCCCAACATTAAAACCCACCACCCACACAACCAACCCTACTCTAAAACCCACCCAATACCCCCTTAATAAAACATAACACTAACCCCTTGAAGATTACCTTACCGGGAGAAGTGTTCACCCAACCGGGCCGAAGTCCTCAACGAAGCCGGCAGAAGCGGGCAGAAGTCTTCATCCAGACGGCATCTTCTATCTTCATCCATCCGGCGCGGAGCGGCTCCATCTTCAAGACATTCGATGCGGAGCATCCTCTTCATCCGACGTCTTCTTGAACAATGACGGTTCCTTTAAGTGACGTCATCCAAGATGTCGTCCCTTCAATTCCGATTGGCTGATAGAATTCTATCAGCCAATCGAAATTAAGGTAGGAAAAATCCTATTGGCTGATGTAATCAGCCAATAGGATTGAAGTTCAATCCTATTGGCTGATCCAATTGGCCAATAGGATTGAGCTTGCATTCTATTGGCTGATTGGAACAGCCAATAGAATGCAAGCTCAATCCTATTGGCTGATTGCCTCAGCCAATAGGATTTTTCCTACCTTAATTCCGATTGGCTGATAGAATTCTATTCGTTGAGGAGGGATCTCCGGTCTTCAAAACTGTAAGTGGATCTTTGGGGGTTAGTGTTAGGTTTTTTAAGGGTTTATTGGGTGGGTTTTATTCTTAGGTTAGGGTTTGGGCACTTGAAAAAGAGCTAAATGCCCTTTTAAGGGCAATGCCCATCCAAATGCCCTTTTCAGGGCAATGGGGAGCTTAGATTTTGTTAGTTAGGATTTTATTTGGGGGGTTGGTTGTGTGGGTGGTGGGTTTTACTGTTGGGGGGTTATTTGTATTTTTTTTTTACAGGTAAAAGAGCGGATTTCTTTGGGGCAATGCCCCACAAAAGGCCCTTTTAAGGGCTATTGGTAGTTTAGTTTAGGCTAGGGGTTTTTTTCATTTTGGGGGGGCTTTTTTATTTTGATAGGGCTATTACATTAGGTGTAATTAGTTTAAATATCTAATTTGTTTTTTATTTTGTGTAATTTAGTGTTAGTTTTTTTTGTAATTTAGGTAATTGTATTTAATTTAGGTAATTTATTTAATTGTAGTGTAAGGTTAGGTTTTATTGTAAGGCAGGTTAGGTTTTATTTTACAGGTAAATTTGTATTTATTTTAGCTAGGTAGTTAGTTAATAGTTAATAACTATTTACTAACTAGTCTACCTAGTTAAAATAAATACAAACTTGCTTGTGAAATAAAAATAAAACCTAAGCTAGCTACAATGTAACTATTAGTTATATTGTAGCTATCTTAGGGTTCATTTTATAGGTATTTAGTTTTAAATAGTAATTATTTAGTTATTAATAGTAGGTTTTATTCAGATTTATTTCAATTATATTTAAGTTAGGGGGTGTTAGGGTTAGGGCTAGACTTAAATTTAGGGGTTAATAAATTTAGTATAGTGGCGGCAGATTAGGGGTTAATAAATGTAGGTAGGTGGCGGCGATGTTAGGGGCAGCAGATTAGGGGTTAATAATATTTAACTAGTGTTTGCGAGTCGGGAGTGCGGCGGTTTAGGGGTTAATATGTTTATTATAATGGTGGCGATGTCTGGAGTGGCAGATTAGGGGTTAATAACATTATGTAGGTGTCGGCGATGTCGGGGGCAGCAGATTAGGGGTTAATAAGTGTAAGATTAGGGGTGTTTAGACTTCGGGTTCATGTTAGGGTGTTAGGTGTAAACATAATTTTTCTTTCCCCATAGGAATCAATGGGACTGTGTTAAGGAGCTTTACGCTGCTTTATTGCAGGTGTTAGGCTTTTTTTCATCCGGCTCTCCCCATTGATGTATATGGGGAAATCATGCACGAGCACGTAAAACCAGGTTACCGCAGCTTTCAACAGCGCTGGTATTGGAGTGCGGTATGAAGCACAATTTTGCTCTACGCTCACTTTTTGCCTGTTAACGCCGGGTTTTTGTAAACCTGTAATACCAGCGCTGTAAGGAAGTAAGCAGTGACAATAACTTGCAAGTTATTACCGCACCCCTCATAACGCAAAACTCGTAATCTAGCCGAAAGTGACTTCTTGATATTTTTAGCCCGTCTAAATGATGGTCTATTTGGAATCAAGGATCTTAATTGTTCATCCACACGGAGAACATGCCAATGTTTATTTACAATTTTTTTAATCTGATCACTATCAGCTGAGTAAGTGGACACACATCGTAGGGTTTTGTCTTTTTTTTTAGCCTCAGGGGTGAGTACTTCTTTCCTGTCTCTGGTTATTGCCTTATTGTAAGCTCTGGCAGGAGAGTTTTTAGAATAACCTTTTCAGGAGTCTGGTTCTTAGATCTAATGCTGCTGTCTTAAAAATATCTACAGTGCTACAATTTCCCCTAGGATGCAAATATTCCCCCACTGGTAACCCTGTGACCGTGGATGGGTAATGGTGGCTATTAGCTTGAAGAATATTATTCGTAGCCGTCGCTTTTCTATAAGCATCTGTCACCAAGTGGTTTTCAACTTTACAGATAGAAAGGTTGAGGAATTCCACTTTATCTTTACTAATGGTAGAAGTGAGATATAACCCAAAGGGGTTCACGTTAAGTACTTTAATGAAATCCAGCAGTAAATATTGAGGGCCATTCCACACAAAAAATATATCTATATATCTGGACCAGTGGGATATATGAGTGGTATAGTGTTTAAGTGACTCATGAAACACTACAGTCTCTTCCCACCAGCCCAGATATATATTTGAGTATGTGGGGGCACAAGAAGTACCCATAGCTGTCCCACATACCTGCAAGTAAAACCTGTCATCAAAAACAAAAGTTGTGAGTCAATACAAACTCTAAGAGTTTAATTAGAAATTCCTTCAATTCACTGGATATATTAGATTCTTTAAATAGAAAGTGAGAAATGGCTTTACAGCCCCAGTGAGTTTGTATGCTAGTGTAGAGTGACTCTACATCGCATGTAACAAGGATCGTCTCTAAATTTGTCTCAACTTTCTTGCACTTTGTTAAAATATGCATAGTATCCCTTGTGTAGGATGGAAGGGACTCAACTATATATCTGAGTCTCGCATCTACGTATTTACTTGATTTCTCAGTTAGGGAGCCTATGCCTGACACTATAGGTCTCCCTGGTGGTATGGAAAGACTTTTATGTACTTTCGGCAGCAAGTAAAATGTGGCGACCCTTGGTTGTGTAACTTGTAAAAAACAAAACTCCTTGAGATCTCATTATCCAGAGCATCATTTATTAGTTTATTATATTTACTCAAAAATATCTCAGTGGGGTTACTTAGAAGATTTTTATAGTTATTAGTATTAAGAAGTTGTCTTTTGGCCCCTTCTTGGTACATAACATCTTCTATCTTCATCCATCCGGTGCGGAGCGGCTCCATCTTCAAGACATCCAGCGAGGAGCATCCTCTTCTTCCGACGACTAACAACGAAGGACGGTTCCTTTATGTGACGTCATCCAAGATGGCGTCCCTTGAATTCCGATTGGCTGATAGAATTCTATCAGCCAATCGGAATTAAAGGTGAAAAAATCCTATTGGCTGATGCAATCATGAGATCTAAAACTTCCATGCACAAAGCTACTGAAGGGAATGATTGAAACTGAAGGTTCTGACAAGCTGAAACCAATTTTAATTGTCTCTTGTCTGTTAGAGACAGAGTCATGGACACTGAATCTATCTGGAAACCTAAAAAGGTGACCCTTGTCTGAGGAATCAAATAACTTTTTGGTAAATTGATCCTCCAACCATGTTTTCAAAGAAACAACACTAGTTGATTCATGTGAGATTCTGTAGAACGTAAAGACTGAGCTAGTACCAAGATATCGTCCAAATAAGGAAATACCGCAATACCCTCTGATTACAGAGAGTAGGGCACCGAGAACCTTTGAAAAGATTCTTGGAGCTGTCGCTTGGCCAAAAGGAAGAGCAACAAATTGGTAATGCTTGTCTAGAAAAGAGAATCTAAGGAACTGCTAGTGATCTGGATGAATCAGAATATGAAGATATGAATCATGTAACTCTATTGTGGACATATAATGCCCTTGCTGAACAAAAGGCAGAATAGTCCTTATAGTCACCATTTTGAAAGTTGGTACTCTTACATAACGTTTCAAAATCTTTAGATCCTTTCTTTGGGACAATGAATAGATTTGAATAAAACCCCAGACCCTGTTCCTGAAACGGAACTGGCATGATTACCCCTGATAACTCCAGGTCTGAAACACACTTCAGGAAAGCCTGAGCCTTTTCTGGGTTCGCTGGAATACGTGTGAGAAAAAATCTTCTCACAGGCGGTCTTACTCTGAAACCTATCCTGTACCCCTGAGAGACAATACTCTGAATCCAATGATTTTGGACTGAATTGATCCAAACATCTTTGAAAAACTTTAATCTGCCCCCTACCAGCTGAGCTGGAATGAGGGCCGCACCCCCATGCGGACTTGGGGGCTGGTTTTGATCTCTTAAATGGCTTGGATTTATTCCAAATTGAGGAAGGCTTCCAATTGGAAACAGATTCCTTTGGGGAGGGATTAGATTTCTGTTCCTTATTAAGTCGAAAGGAACGAAAACCGTTAGAAGCTTTAAATTTACCATTAGACTTTTTATCCTGTGGCAAAAAGGCTCCCTTCCCCCCAGTGACAGTTGAAATTATTGAATCCAACGGAGAACCAAATAATTTATTACCTTGGAAGGAAAGAGATAGCAATCTTGACTTAGAAGTCATGTCAGCATTCCAAGATTTAAGCCATAAAGCTCTTCTAGCTAAAATAGCTAAAGACATATATCTAACATCAATTTTGATGATATCAAAAATGGCATCACAAATGAAATTATTAGCATGTTGAATTAATTTAACAATGCTAGACACATTATGATCCGATACTTGTTGCGCTAAAGTTTCCAACCAAAAAGTTGAAGCATCAGCCAAAGAAATTGCAGGCCCAAGAAGATGACCTGAATATAAATAAGCCTTCCTTAGATAAGATTCAAGTTTCCTATCTAAAGGATCTTTAAAAGAAGTACTATCTTCCGTAGGAATAGTAGTACGTTTAGCAAGAGTAGAGATAGCCCCATCAACTTTAGGGATCTTATCCCAAAACTCCAATCTATCAGTTGGCAAAGGATACAATTTTTTAAACCTTGAAGAAGGAATAAAAGAAGTACCAGGCCTATTCCATTCCTTTGAAATAATATCTGAAATAGCATCAGGAACTGGAAAAACCTCTGGAATAACCACAGGAGGTTTATAAACAGAATTTAAATGTTTACTAGTTTTAATAGCAAGAGGACTAGTTTCCTCAATATCCAATGTAATCAACACTTCTTTTAATAAAAGAACGAATATACTCCATTTTAAATAAATAAGAGGATTTGTCAGTGTCAATATCTGAGGCAGGATCTTCTGAATTAGATAGATCCTTATCAGAGAAAGATAAATCAGTATGTTGCCGGTCATTTGAAATTTCATCAACTCTATGAGAAGTTTTAAAAGACCTTTTACGTTTATTAGAAGGCGGGATGGCAGACAAAGCCTTCTGAATAGAATCAGCAATAAAATCTTTTAGATTCACAGGTATATCTTGTACATTAGATGTTGAAGGAACAGCAACAGGCAATGTATTATTACTGATGGACACATTTTCTGCATGTAAAAGTTTATCATGACAACTATTACAAACCACAGCTGGAGATATAATCTCCACAAGTTTACAACAAATGCACTTAGCTTTGGTAGAACTGTTATCAGGCAACAGGGTTCCAACAGTGATTTCTGAGCCAGGATCAGATTGAGACATCTTGCAAATGTAAGAGAAAAATACAACATATAAAGCAAAATTATCAATTTCCTTATATGGCAGTTTCAGGAATGGGAAAAAAAATGCAAACAGCATAGCCCTCTGATAGAGAAAAAAGGCAAGAGGCATATAGGAATGGGGTTTTAAATAATGAAAATATTTGGCGCCAAGTATGACGCACAACACAAACAGAAAAATATTTTTTGGTGCTAACAACATCTGGAAATGACACACTCGCGTTATTGAAGACGCAACCTTGTGAAAGAACTCAGCGTCAACTAAGACGTCGGAAGTGATGACTTTGCGTCATCGAACGTAACTTCGTGCCAAAGAAAATCTTGCGCCAAAAATGACGCAATATACTTTGGCATTTTGCGCCCTCACAAGCCTAATTCTGCCCGCAAATTTAAAAAGACAGTCAATTAACTATACCCCAGGTAAGAAATACATTTTTCCTAAACAATGCATTTCCCAGATATGAAACTGACAGTCTGCAAAAGGAAATATACTGAAAACCTGAATTATGGCAAATATAAGTACAATACATATATTTAGAACTTTATATAAATGCATAAAGTGCCAAACCATAGCTGAGAGTGTCTTAAGTAATGAAAACATACTTACCAAAAGATATCCATCCACATATAGCAGATAGCCAAACCAGTACTGAAACGGTTATCAGTAGAGGTCATGGAATATGAGAGTATATCGTCGATCTGAAAAGGGAGGTAGGAGATTAATCTTTACGACCGATAACAGAGAACCTATGAAATAGATCTCCCGTGAGGAAAACCATTGCATTCAATATTTGATACTCCCTTCACATCCCTCTGACATTCACTGTACTCTAAGACGAATTGGGATTCAAAATGCTGAGAAGCACATGTCAACGTAGAAATCTTAGCACAAACTTACTTCACCCCCTCCATAGGAGGCAAAGTTTGTAAAACTGAATTGTGGGTGTGGTGAGGGGTGTATTTATAGGCATTTTGAGGTTTGGGAAACTTTGCCCCTCCTGGTAGGATTGTTTATCCCATACGTCACTAGCTCATGGACTCTTGCCAATTACATGAAAGGAACAGCTTTATCTTTATGGTTTTCAAAACCTTGTGATATATTTTCCTTGCAGCAGGCTTACAAGCCTGTATCATAGTGTTAATTACAGAGTCAGAGAAACCTCTATGACTAAGGACTAAGCTTTCAATTTCCATGCCTTCAAATTTAGAGATTTAAGATCCTGGATTGAAAAAAGGGCCTTGAGACAGAAGGTCTGGTCTTAGAGGAAGTGACCAAGGTTGGCAACTGGACATTCGGATCTATCTGGAAACCTAAAAAGGTGACCTTTGTCTGAGGAATCAAGAAACTATCTGGTAAATTGATCCTTCAAACATGTCTTTGAAGAAACAGCAGAAATTGTTTTATCTGAGATTCTGCTAAATGAAAAGATTGAGCTAGTACCAAGATATCGTCCAAATAAGGAAACACGCAATACCCTGCTCTCTGATTACAGATAGAAGGGCACCTAGAACTATTTAGAATATTCTTGGTGCTATTGCAAGGCCAAATGGAAGAGCGCCAAATTGGTAATGCTTGTTTAGAAAAGAGAATCTCAGAAAACTATAGTGATCTGGATGAATCGGATTGTGAAGGTAAGCATCCTGTAAGTCTATTGTGGACATGAAGTGACCTTGCTGAACAAAAGGCAGAATAGTCCTTATAGTCACCATCTTGAAAGTTGAGACTCTTACAAAACGATTTAAAATTTTCAGATCCAAAATTGTTCTGAAATAATTTTACTTCTTTGGTACAATGAATAGATTTGAATAAAAACCCCAATCCTTGTTCTTGCTGTGGAACTGGGATAATTACCCCTGAGAGTTCTAGATCTGAAACACATTTCAGAAAGGCTTGAGCTTTTACTGGGTTTTTTGGTACATGGGTAAGAAAGAATCTTCCCAAAGGAGGTCTTTTTCTGAATCCTATTCGATACCCCTGAGAAATTATATACTAAATCCACTGATTTTGGACAGAGTATGTCCAAACTTTTTGAAATAGTTTTAGTCTGCCCCCTTCCAGTAGAACTGTCTTGAGGTTTGCACCTTCATGTAGGTTTAGGGGCAGGATTTGGTTTCTTATAAGGCTTTGATTTATTCCAATTCGGAGATGGTCTCGAATTAGAGCCAGAGGCCTTAGGGGGAAAAAAGGTTTTCTGTTCTCTATTCTGATGAAAGGAAGGAAAATGATTGAGAGCTTTACATTTACCCTTAGATTTCTTGACACCATGTCAACATTCCAAGATTTACTATATCGGATACCATCCCAGCTATCACAGACGGAGATAAGGTGAATACGGATACCTTTGTCTATACGGATGAAGATGTGAGCAGAATTCTCGTTGCAGCGGATCTGAGTGCGTTGAGGGGTGAAACCCCAATCAATGTATATCACAAATTACTTAATTTGAGAAAGAGGCTAACTGACTTCCATCTGCATGCCGTGTATCTCTCTAACTATCACAGGAATAAACAAATTCCTAGGGGCTTTAGGGTGAAGAATATCCCTACTATTGGTCGATCCAATCCTGAGTTTTGTCGCAGGTGGTGCTCTATATCAAATAAATGCTCCTATGACCTTATTTTATTGGTTATAGAGGAAGTGACCACACTAGAGAATAAGATGAAGATAGAAATTGAAGCTATTAAACTTAGTGGCTTTGAGATCATGACCGGCGACAAGACTCAGGATTGGGTCACTAAATTGGAAACACAAGTTAAAAAATATAAGAGTGATCTTATCAGTTTTAAAAATAGGAAATTGTCATCTGTTGAAAGTGATTACAGAGAGAAACGTGTGTACAGATGGTTGTACGGTAAGGACCAGGACACATTTCGAAATAGGCGCAGATTCAATAGAACCAGAAATACACTTGGTACCATTGACACTAGTGGTGGGGACTCATCTGAGGGTGATACTAACGATGATAAACATGACAGACAAGCCCCAGGGTCAAGCACGGCTTCTTTTTCTGGGGTTGTGACCAGAGCAGCCGCAAAACCACCACTAGGGCCAAATATGGGAAAAGACACAAGAGATCCCACATTAGACGGGGGGGATACAATAAAAAAACGAAATCCAAAGAAAAAATAGACATTGTGTTTAACCTCAGTGACCGTTGTCTTACGGAGGTTGAACATAATGTGCTGAATCGTGGCCTCTCTTTCATACCGACCCCAAAATATGACAAATTTAACAAGATTGTAGATGTACACAGCTTACAGAGGAAACTAAAATTAAAAGATTTCTTTAAGAACAAAGAGACAACCATCCATGATGAATCCACTTTCAGACCTAAATCTACTTTTGAGCCAGTCACCACTCACCCAACTATCAAAGGGTACACACGCATGATCTGTCATGATATAGACACAGATCAGGATACATCAGGATTTTCTAATTTATCCCCTAATGAGTTTAAGGCCATTAGGGATTTGAGTGATGATAAGTCAATCATCATAAGGCCCGCGGATAAGAGGGGAGGGATTGTCCTCATAAATTATCATGACTATCGGCAGGAGGCCAAACGTCAACTTGCCGATGATAAGGTTTATATACGTCTAAAAGGCAATCCTAAGATTGCCTTTAAGAAGCAAGTTGATCAGTCCCTGAGATCTGCAATGGAGGCATGTATTTTGAGTGACAAGGAATATGCTTTTCTGACTGTGGATTTTCCTATAATTCCAGTACTCTACCTACTACCTAAAGTCCATAAAACACTTGCCCAACCTCCTGGTAGACCTATTGTGTCTGCCAGGGGCTCATTGTTTACAAACATAGCTAAATACATTGATTACCACCTTCAACCAGTTGTCAAGGACACATTTGCTTACTTACAGGATTCCCCTAGCCTTATCAAAATTTTGACAGCTTTTGATTCTTTACAAATGGGTGACATCCTAGTCACCATGGACGTGGACAGCCTGTACACCTCCATTCCTCATGTGGGGGGTGTGCAGGCTGTCAGGTCCATGGTGGTGGGATCTCATCTGTATAATGGGCCTCCCATTGAGTTCCTGTTGGAACTTCTACAAATTTGTCTTGAGAAGAACTATTTTAAATTTGAAAGAGAATTCTACTTGCAGATCTCAGGGACTGCCATGGGGTCAAACATGGCTCCCACGTACGCCAACCTCTACATGTCCTGGTATGAGCATTACATTATGCGACCCCAGGACATGGTAGAGGTGGTGTACTACACAAGATATATTGATGACGTCTTTTTGATTTGGCGTGGGACCCCAGAAACTTTGATATCTTGGGTACATGATCTAAACAGTTCATCAGGTCCAATTAAATTCAAACTTGAATATGATATTGATAAGGTCCATTTTCTGGACCTAAACATCTTTAAGGTAACTGAAGGGGAGGTATGTAGGTTTGGTACGTCCCTTTATACCAAGCCCACAGACCGCAATTCCCTGTTAGATGCACGTAGTTATCATCCCACACATCAGAAGAAAGGGATAGTAGCCTCTCAACTCACTCGGGTTCTGCGCAACAATACCGAGGCACCTAATAGAGTAACACAATTAAATGTGATGTCAGAGAAACTGATCACACAAGGCTATGATAGAAGGATGGTTATGGACATTAAGAAAGGAGCCATAAAACGTTTTGAAGAAACTGGGATCAGAACAAAAGAGACCATTAATTCAGAGGAGAAAATCAATTTCATTACTACATTTGATCCAATGCATCAAAAGGTTGCTGGAGCTATCTCTAAACATTGGGACCTAGTTAGCTCTGATAAGTCTCTGCCATTCATGAAACAACAACATCCTAGAATGGTATATCGAAGAGCAAGAAATTTGCGGGACTTGCTGGTGAAAACGGACCCAACTAGGTGTTATGAGACAAATACTTGGCTGAAATCGAATAAAAAAGGGCTGCTTTAAATGTGGCGATTGTGTGACGTGCGACAGCATGTTGAAAGGTGACACATTCCAACATCCACACACGAATAAGCGCTATAAAATCAACCACAGACTTTCATGCATGAGTACCCATGTGATTTATATGCTGATTTTCCCCTGCTCCCTTGTATATATAGGGAAAATGGTCACTACGTTTTGAGAGCGCATGGCTAATCATCGCTGTGCGATCAGGGAAGCCATCAAAAATGGCGACTCTGATCAGCCAGTAGCACGCCATTTCGCCCGACACAAACATGGTGTATCAAGTCTAAAAACCATGCTGATAGACCAAGTACCACCGTTGACAAGGGGAGGTGACAGGGGCAATCGGCTTCTGAGGTTGGAGACAAGATGGATTTATACCTTGGACACTATAACACCTAGGGGGTTAAACACTATGCTCGAATTCTCGCCTTTTTACACTGGGAACTGATTCAATTTTCCTCCTTTGGCTATAATTACTCTATCTATTTAAGAATAACATCCAAAATTGCTGACTCTCAAACATGACTTTAACTTTCTCCAGTTCTTAAGTCCTCAGATATTTTTTGCCATACTCCAGGAGATATGAAGAATGCACAAATATATTGGATGTATATATGTACATTATCTAGGGTTTGGGCTATCTACAAATGGTGTTCTATTACATCTCCCAATACCCATGTAATGGATTACTGTTATTATTGTAATATATACACACCAATATACAAGTAGTTCCCTTAGACAGTAATAGAATTCATATGTCCACCATATCTATGTTTTTAATTGTAATTGATAACTTATGATCGATTGCCTTTACTGTTTTTAGCTTGCACAGTGCTCTGATATACGGCAGTCTGCAGTACTCCATGGAATAGGCAAAGAGGATTTATATGTTAGTTAGAAATTGAAGATGATTTTGGCCTTTTGTGTTCCTTTATTTGGGCCCTTCCTCATTGCCTGTGTCATCGCTAGACAACAAACATTGTCACTATGGCAACCGACGTCATCACGTGATCCACGTAGATGACGCAACTTCCAGTCACATGACATCCGGATCTGCAGCATGCGGGCCGCGGTCGCGGCTCGGCGTTATCAGAAGCCATTTGGTTATTTAAGGTGGAGGGGTATTGTATATTTTATACTGCTTTTTGTATTTTCCAAAATGTCTGTATCTTGCATTTGAAAAAGGAGGTGGAATACCTCCGAAACGTCATGCATTTTTAACTTAATTTATTAAATGTTAAGTTTTATCTGAACCAGTGAGTGCCTTTTTTCTACGAATATATATATATTTATATATATATATATATATATACATACTGTATACACACACATTTGAACCCTTTCTAGTTGAATACCTGAAAATATCCCCTTAAGGACTGGGAATTTCAGACTAAAACTTCCCCAAAAAAGAGCATGTTTAGCATTGTTGCCATCACTACATTTTAATATAAATAGAGCCTTGTTTTGTTTTTTTTAGTTACCTATTAAAACTATATATTTTTTAGAAGACAACCCAAAGTATTGATCTAGGCCAATTTTTGTATTTGCAGAGACAAAAAGAAGTGAGGGCACTAGCCAGCTAAAGATATCAAGTCTACTCGTAAAAGTTACAAAATAAAAACAAAATTTATGCTTACCCGATAAATTTCTTTCTTTTGCGATGTACCGAGTCCACGGTTTCATCCATTACTTGTGGGATATTATCCTTCCCTACAGGAAGTGGCAAAGAGAGCACCCACAGCAGAGCTGTCTATATAGCTCCTCCCTTAACTCCACCCCCCAGTCATTCGACCGAAGGCTTAGGAAGAAAAAGGAGAAACTATAAGGTGCAGAGGTGACTGAAGTTTTCAATAAAAAATACTACCTGTTTTGAGTAGACAGGGCGGGCCGTGGACTCGGTACATCGCAAAAGAAAGAAATTTATCAGGTAAGCATAAATTTTGTTTCTTTTGCAAGATGTACCGAGTCCACGGTTTCATCCATTACTTGTGGGATACCAATACCAAAACTTTAGGACACGGATGAAGGGAGGGACAAGACAGGAACCTAAACGGAAGGCACCACTGCTGAATAGACAACGAACAATGAAGATGTTTGACGGAAATCTTTGGTTGCTTGTAAATAAAACTTCAAAGCACGAACAACATCTAAGTTGTGCAACAGACGTTCCTTCTTAGAAGAAGGATTAGGACACAGAGAAGGAACAACAATTTCCTGATTGATATTCCTATTAGAAACAACCTTAGGAAGGAATCCAGGTTTGGTACTGTCAAGGTATATGTGAGATTAATAAATATATATTTTAATCATATATCTCAAGATTAATAAATCTGTATTTTTGATCAGATATTTCACTGGTCAGAAAAAAAATAAAAAAAAATGACTCATTGCATTCAGAAGAACTGGCTTCAGACAGGTTTGGTTCTCCCCCACTTCTTCAATTAACACAGGTAAAATTCTGAATACACATCTCCAGGATTTCTCCAAAAGCTTGACAATACAACATTTGGTTTAATTAAAATGTAGCCACAGTTTCAGAAAACCATATGTATGATTGCTTAGGAATGTGAGATAAAATCTATTTACCCCTCCCAATGTACCTAGGAATGTAGCTCAGGTGACAAGTCGTGTGAGATTTTCAGCATCTGCCCTTTGGTGCAGGGGACCCCATGTAGTGAATGGGAGACAGGGAGTCTGAAGTTACTGAAAGGGCAGTTAGAACGTTACGTTAGGATAATACAGTGAAGGCACATGACTTACATTATGATTTTAAAACAACTGTATATATTTTAATGGATATGAGATGTGTATATGTGTGTATATATATATATGTATATATATATATATATTTATATATATATGTATATATATGTATGTGTGTGTGTACATATATGTGTATATTTTGAAGGCATGAATATCTTGGCCTCTGTGTGTTTGTGGACCTGAGGAGAGGTGATTATTGACATTTTTTTTTTTTATTTCAGATCTACATAGACAGGATTCACTTGGAATACAGTACAATACTGAAATAAAAATAGGCTGTTATTTGCAAAGAAGTGCCAGAATGCTGACAAAGTTGTGATGCATTTTGGGCTAGTAATTGGCAGTGTTAAATTACCTTAATATAATAAAATGTTAATAATATAACATATTTGGTATCAGAATAATCAGAAAAAAATAACCTAATATTAACCATCTGTAATTGGGGTTATATATGATTAATGCAGAGAGTGTGATCTGATTAAACAACCATTTTATGAAAGAATTTTTTTTTTAACTTGCTTAAAAATGTTAGAGATGGTCTTGTTGTATTTGTTTGTTTGTACGTCTGCTGCCACCTAGTGTTATGATGCGGAATTGCAACCATGAGATGATTGGTTGTTGCAAAGAATGCATTTCCTTGACAACACATTTACCAAATAAACCAATCCATGTTCAGTTGCAAAGAACTAATCCAAGACAAGGCCGTGGGCGTTTCCAATATTCACCAATGACTGATAAATAATCAAAAAGGGGAGGGGTGAGATCAGATGATTTAAAACCCCAGCATAGAGACTAAAACGGTTGTGTTGACTGATCCAGAAAGGAGTAACTGCTGCAGTTATTAATCAAAAGCACACACCTACCATTGGACTCCATATGCTTTACCCCAATTTTGAATTTCTGAGGTGAATTGGATCTGTTGCAAAACATTGGAACTGGATTGCTGTTTATTTGGGTGATGTATACAAGGTTTTTGTAAGATAAGTTATAAGCATAGCCACTACAGTAAAATTACAATTTTTGAATTGGAAAGAACAAATTGGGCTTTTAGATTGTATTATATAACCTTAAATAGCTCTTAGCCTGCCTGTTTGTATGCAAGCATTTAAAGTAAACATTTATTATTGCTGTATGTAGCAGAGTTAAGTAAATATTTTTCAAGTTAGCATTTCATAGCCTATGTATTGTTATACTAATCCAAATCTTAAGTTGTTTATCTATGCAAATATATAATAATAATTCAGAAGTGTATATTGTATTTCAAATTGCTAGTCACAGCCTATATATTGTATTGCTGTTTAAATCTGTGTCTGATTGGCTAAGTAACTCATCTATGCAAGTTCTGATATTGTCAGTTAATTTTGTATTAGGATAAATTGCAGTTAAATAGCAGAATATATATATTATCCTATTGTTTTATAAACACTGTTTAGAATTGTATTGCTTGGATGTTAAAGGTTTTTAGTCCCATTGTGTTAAATAAATAAAAGGCTGAATTGTGAAGGTATATCTTTCTGGGTTTTGTAAGAAGGATAGCATATCTTAAGAGTTGGTTTTAACGCATATAAATTTTGTTTCATTTCCTTTTATTGCGAATATACTTCAATATGTTTATGGATATTAACTAAATAAAAGAATTCAGATATTTATATTAATTGTATGGTCTAGTAGATGCATGGTTGATTGGGGTTTCAATTTTTAAGGAAAATTATTTTAAGATTGTGTTTATAACCCTGCCATAAACTTATATATTATTTGGATAGCACTACTAAGATTTTCATAAATATACTGACATAAAAATTGGAGGCACTGTTCTGAAATTTAATAATATCCATCATAATTGATATAATATATTTGTAAGTAAATAGAAATTATTATAAAAGAGAAAAAAAAAAAAAAAATCATATTTCGATATTAATATTTTGAAGATATAATTTTTTTTGAAAAGTTGAAATATTAATTTTCATATTTCGAGATTGACATAAATATCTTGAAATATTATTAAAGATTAATTTTGAAAAATTAATAAAAATATAAATTTTTCATATTTCAAAATTAATCAAAAATATTGATTTTTCATATTTTCAAAGTTAATCAAAAGTATTAATTTTTCATATTTCGAAATATAAATTTTTCATATTTCAAAATTAATAATATTTTTTTTTTTTTTTAAATATAAAATTTTTCCTTCTCTCTTTTTATTGGCAAAAATTGTATTAGCGTTTTAGTTTAACTAAGTACTAAACCAATATAATAATGTCTGTAGCCAGAAGTGACTCATTTAATTCTATACATAGCAATGAAATTGGTCCCATAACCATACCTATTACTAAAGGTCAGGTCCTTAAGAAAGATATCTTAAGTTACCTTAAAGGGAAGTTTAATATTGCGGGTGAATTAAATGATTTTATGGATACGCTTGAAACTAGGGCTAAAAATATTACTGTTAATAATAATATGTGGAATGAAGAGAATTAATTCTTCCAGGAATTATTAATGATTAATCAATGCAAAGCTCCCAAAAAGCGAGACGAACTAATACTAAAATCCTGGCCCCTTTTAATATGCATAATTGACGAAATGTCGTTTTGTGTCACAGACAAACGATTGCAAATACAGGAGCTAGAAAATAGTATTCGTTCCTCGCGCAGACGCGAAGAGGGTTTAAAAATAGCTAAAAATAAAATGGATGAATTTGCCCAAAACCTAGCCGCCTTAGATAAGCATAATATGGACTTAATCGCGCAAGTAAAATATTTAAATAAACAGCTTGCGCAAAGCCAGAGAGAATTAAGCGATTTAAAAAGATCATATCGCCATAATGAAAACCCCTATATTAGCAATGAGAATAATACAGATAATGCTAACTCCTTTAGCGAACGCGTCAGGGACGAGGTACAAAAATATATAGAACAACATAGACAAATGACCCCTAACGGGTCAGAAGTAGATTTCCCAAATAGGCAGTCACCTCATGATGCAAATCCAGAGGATTGCTGTAGCGCAGCTGATGCGGGGGAGGGAAACTCTAACAGAGAAACCCAGAGTAAGTCTGATAAAGTCTATGATTCCCATAAAATAATCACCTTCGTACAACGCGCAGTACCTATATTCTCCAATAAGGGAACAACATCTGTAATTGATCATTTACAGGCTTTTGAAAATGCGTTAGCTATAATGAATGTTACAAGCGAGAAATTGAAAATTGATTTTCTGCCCTGGGTATTTGACAGTAAGCATCACAAATTCTTTGCTTCACTAAAGGATATGAATATTCATTCCTGGAATGGGGTAAAACGACAATGCAGAAAAGAATTCGGGCAATATCGCACTAAAACTGCCGCGAAAATAGCGGTATATGGTTTAAAGTGTCGTGCGAATCAGAGTCCAATCGAATTCCTTTCTGTATTGAAAAATGCGTACAGTATGGCTGAAGATAATCCCAAATTTGACGGCTCAGAATTTGTAAATTTATTTTTTGAAGCCCTGCCTACACCCATCAAAATTAACTTAGCTAGAGATTTTGATGAGGACTGCTCATTGGAATGGCTGATCAAAGAGAGTACAAAATTATACTCTATTCAGCAGTCCAGTGAGCAGGGGGTTAAAAAGGAATCAAAACCCAAAATTGTAGCAGAAACTAGGGTGTCACCTAAACCCCTCAATTTGGAGTCTAAAAACAGAACTTATGCAGAGGTGGCCAGTCAAAACAGGCCATCTCCACAGAGGTTTAATTCCGCCCCTCCCCCTACACAGGTTGAGGCGCAGGGAGACTATAACCAAAGTGGGGGACATAATCAGGTGAATAATTACTCACAAAGAGAATACCCACCAAATAATTGGTATCCGCGCAAGGGTAGATACAATAGACGGCGAAGATATTCTCAGGGTAACCAGACACCCCAGGTATATAATGCTCCCCAAAATACTAATGCTGAACAAGCTGAACCCCAGGGGCAACCACGCCAGAATAGAAATAACGGCCCTGATTCTGAGGGAACCCAATGGTCCAGGAATCAGTACAATGGGGCACCAGGAGATAGGCCCAGGGGTAGAGGTAACTTGTACAATCAGGTAGATATGCTGTTTACCCAGTTAAATCGGTTGAGTGAACAAATCGCTAATATGAGTCAAAAATCTACGGCTCAGCAACCGAACAATACTTTTTTAGGGGTACAGCCAGTGGTCAGCAGTGGACCACAGGCACAGTCATAAATACTGCAGTATCACCTGAAGGGGAGGGGAGAGATGTACAAAATGTAATAATAAATATCAATGATACTAATCATGTTATCTCCCCACAGACCGAAAACGGACGATTTAGCCGTGATGACAAGCAACCTCATCCGGGAAAAATTGACAAATCTCTTCCTTTGCAGCACTCTCTTAACCTTATTTCCACAGATGCAGTACAAAAGAATCCAGCCGACCCTGTCATAGAGGAAACAGGTAGGTATGAAGGTTCCTCTGCATCGAATGACATGGCAAACTCAGGTAACACGTGGCGAAGCCCACAAATGTATGATAATGCCAATTTTATGTGTGAAATGGTAGAAACTGCAGGAAGATATTATGTATTAGTTGAGCTGCAAGATTCAGTCTCCAACCCTATCAGGGGATTAATTGACACTGGGTCACAGGCAACTATCTTATCCCACAGGTACTACACACAGCTAAATGAGCTAACACCCCACAAACCTAAAATAAGAGAATTTGACGGTTCTCTAATAGGTGTTGGGGGTGACTCCCTAAAAGTCTACGGTACTGCATGGTTAAAATTTAAATTGGGGAACAGGGTCATAAGACACCCTGTCATCATAGTGGATCTGCCAACTGATCGTTTAATTATTGGTAGTGATCTCCTGAAACGATTAAGCACCATAATTGATTGCATAAATAATGTAATTTGGTCACAAGTTAAACGGCCTATCAATTATGAAAAATCTGGTATATCTCACGCCCGACATAGCTGTCACGTGGTGGAAGAGAAACCAGATGCTGTGGAGATTCATTTCAGGAATAACTCTGTACCTGAAATCACTATTCTACAAATAGATGATCAGACTCCTTTTAGTGGCTCTGATGGTAATACTTTTAAAATTTCGCCCGGAAAGATAGCGAATATCTCCCTAGATGGCGATATATTAACCATATCACTCCACAAGGGGGATCCTAAAATCCCTAAGGGGGGAGGCCACACTCAATACCTCACAGGGATTGAGAGAGTTAAAGAGGATCTATTTATCCCTATACAAGTACATGACCTTGGTAAAACCAAGTATGCTAAAATAAACTTAAAACAGGAAGCTAGCTATATAAGCGAAGGTTTATTAGCGCAGATAGCTGAACCTAAAGTGATTAAATATCTTTCTCCCCAAGACCACTGTGTCAACGGCCTGGATGACAAGTCTGAAAGCTATAACATCACAGCTAAGTGCTTATTATCTATCTCTATTGGCAATAAGTCAGTGAAGCACCTGTTTTTAGTTTTAAATACTCCCCATAATCAAATATACATTGGCAATGATATCTTACATAGATATGCCATACAAATAGATTTGATTAATTCTTGCCTCTGGAGCAGGTTAAAGGGGGACCCTGAAGTATTTCAGGATGAAAATGCAGCCCTGAAATCAAACCAGCAATTGCCATATGCTGTGAATATGCAGGTATCTAGCGATGTTATAATTCCTGCTGGGGCTGATAAATTTCTTTTACCCTTACAGGTAAAGAGAGGTCAGAAATT
Source organism: Bombina bombina (assembly GCF_027579735.1). Lineage (NCBI taxonomy): Eukaryota > Metazoa > Chordata > Amphibia > Anura > Bombinatoridae > Bombina > Bombina bombina. The sequence goes on from NC_069502.1 coordinate 819,117,177, forward strand.
AAAAACTTCTGAAACACTGATTTGCCTCTCCCATAGAATACAAAATCTAGGTGTCACAGTGACTTACACTCCTATGGTGAATATTGGAACTATTCCAATACATATTATTGTACATAACATGACCCCACAGGATATAACCTTATCCAAGGGAACTACCATAGGATATGCACTGGAATCAAGTTATTACACTTTTGGATTCCAGAATAATGTAATTGGGCTTATACCTGAAGGATACTTAACTGAAGAACAATTAATAGAACAATCCTTTGCATCTATGCCAGAGGGTCTATTTAATATTCAGTCTATTTATCCCTTCAGCTCAGAGGAAGGCATCTGTAAAATTGAAGAAGCCTCTCTAGTGTTTGATCAGCCAATCAAACAGCAAGATTATCCCAATACCCAGAGTCATGGGAGCAATGTAAACTATAATCAAGGGGATCTCACCTCTAGGCTGGAAGAAGCATATGAAATAGGACAGCCTGAAATCTTTCCAGGATTTCAGCAAATAGTCGAAGAGCAAATATCCTTAGCTAATGGCTGTTCCAGCGATGATGAACGCCAACAGCTGCGAGAACTCCTAATGGAATACAAGGATATTTTCGCTAAGGATTCTTATGACTGTGGTACTACAGACTTGCACATTGCAAGAATACAAACAGATCCTGATGCGCCACCTGTATTTGTCAAACAATACAGACTTCCCTTAGCCTCATATGATTCTCTTGCAGAGATCATAAGGAATTTTGAAGAAAGAGGTATTATCAGACAGGTGCACAGCTGTCCTTAAGCCCAATGGACAATGGCGTTTGTGTGCTGACTTAAGACAGCTAAACAAACGAGTATACATGTCTGGCTGGCCTGTGCCATATATTGACCAATGCCTAGCACAAATGCAGGGATCCAAAATATTCACTGCCATTGATTGTGCGCAGGGATATTGGACCATAAAGGTACATGAAGAGGACCAATATAAGCTAACATTCTCCTTCCAAAAGGTTCAGTATGCATTCCAGAGACTTCCATTTGGATACATAAATTCTGGACATGAATTTGCTGTATTCATGCATAAGGCTATGCCTGATGCACTGGAAAGGGGGACCTTATCTTATGTTGATGATGTTTTAATCAAAAGCACAGACTTTGAAAAACACATCGCAGAGCTTAAACATGTCCTCAGCCAACTTAAAAGGGCAGGTGTCAAATTATCCCTACAAAAAGCTCAATGGTGCCGCACTCGTGTAAACTTCTTGGGACATGAAGTTACCTCTGACGGATTAAATCCCCAGAAGAAAAAGGTGGAAGCGATAGTGAATTCTAAAAACCCAACTAACTTAAAGGAATTGAGATCATTCCTGGGTATGACAAATTATTCTCGCAAATTCATTGATAATTATGCGGAATTAGCTAAACCACTACTGCTTCTTCTGAAGAAAGATGTGAAATGGCACTGGAGTGAGTCTCAAGAGACAGCCATCAGAGAGCTGAAGAGAAAACTCACTCAAGCACCTTGCTTAGCGTACCCTGAAGGTGGCAAACCTTTCTTCTTAGAGACAGGTTACACAGATATAAGCATGAGTGCTGTGTTATACCAAAAGCATGATAATTTGAACAAAGCCATTGCTTATGCGAGCAAAAATCTATCCCCAGTAGAAATAAAGTTCAACGATTGCGAAAAAGCCCTCTTATCTACTGTATGGGCTCTACAAAATTTCCGCAGCTATATACAGGGCGAGAAAATTATTGTAGAAACGGCCCACCAGCCTTTGCTATATTTGCAAAGTGAAAGAATAAGAGATGGAAATTTGTCAAATAGCCGCATAACAGCGCGGACTCTTTCCTTGCAAGGCTGGCCATTAGAAATTCGCTACAAACAGAATAAAAAGAATCCAGTTGCACAAGGGCTTGCTGAGCTCCACGACTGTACTGCTAGAGATCCTGGGGAAGAATTATCAGAAGATGATTTTCTGGAAGAACAATTGCTTTCCCCATATAAAATGTACAATGAGGAAAATTGCCAAACATTACCTTGGGTGTATGTTGATGGTTGTTCTTACCATGCCACTATTGATAATGAGCGCAGATTAGTCGCTGGCATTGGTATAACTGGGGCAAATGGATTCCCAAATATATCTATAGGTTTCAACATTGGACCAAGATCCAGTCAAGTTGCAGAACTAACTGCTGTTTTCAAAACCATTGAAATGGCTATTGAACATGGTATTCATGAATTTGTGATCATAACTGACTCAAATTATGTGCGTGACAGTTTTGTTGAATACCTGCCAACTTGGAAAAGAAATGGCATGCAGAAAAGCAATAACAAACCAGTCAAGCATGGCAAGTTGTTCTGCGAGATTGATAATCTGGTAGTATCCAATGATTTAACCATACACTGGAAAAAGACCAAGGGTCATTCCAGAGTTCTAGGTCCTGATAAGGAAGGCAATGATCTTGCGGATTCGTTAGCCAAACAAGGAGCCATAACTGGAGAACTCCTTAATATTGACCACTTAATGGGTGCAATTCAGGTAGAAGCCATTACCAGAAACCAGGTAAAACAACAGAGTGAGCCTAACTTGGTACAATGGAGTCAGGATTCTCCTAGTGAGGACCTGATCACTAGTCAAAAAGAAGACCCCATTGTAGGCATCTTCTATAAACACATAGAAGATCCTGAAAGAAACCCCATCTCAAAAGATGATTGTATTGGCAAAGAAGATCTGAGAATCTTAATAAAATCTAGATCACAATTCAAGTTACAGGATGGTTTGTTAATTAGAACCTCCAAAACTGGCATCCAGCAGTGGGTAGTACCCACCAAGTTCCGAGGTCTAATGCTTCAACATGCCCATGATGCTCCTACATCTGGTCATCGCGGTGCCAAACTCACGTATGAAATATTGCGTGATTACGCTTTTTGGCCACACATGTTGAAAGATGTTCAAAGCCTAGGGTGTTTAATCTGTCCACAGTTCCAACCCACTGCACCAACGCATAGAGCGCCATTGCAGAAAAGGGGGATGGTAATGCCATGGTCAGATATACAAATTGATTTTATTGGTCCAGTAACAAGATCATCAAGAGGTAACAAATACATGTTAACCGTGACATGCCTGTTCACTAAATGGGTAGAGTGCATTAGTGCACCTAACAATAGTGCTGAAACATGTGCAGCATTGCTCATCAACCATGTATTTTCCAGATTTGGTTTGCCCCAAAGAATCGAGTCAGATCGGGGGACCCACTTCACTAGCGAAGTGATGACCAAAATGTGGAAAATACTAGGGGTTAAAAGAAAGCTCCATATTGCTTATAGAGGTGCCTCAAGTGGTGGTGTAGAGCGTTACAACCAGTCCATTGTTAAAATCCTCAAAAAGTTTGTGAGTGAAACAGGTAAAGACTGGGATGTAAAACTACCTCTAGTCTTAATGGCATTAAGAGCAACTCCAAGTAGTGCAACCAAAATGTCACCTTTTGAGCTGATGACTGGTAGAAGAATGGTTCTACCTCAGCATCTACTGTACCGTACATCAGACCAAAACTTGATAAACGCTGCCAATACACATCAATATGTGGAAAACCTAAGAAAGCACCTGCAATATGCCTTTGCATTTGCTCAAAGGAATTTAGAAAGAGCCGCAACTGCCACTAAAACCTATTATGATCTCAAAACATCCAAAAAGGAGTATGAAATAAATGATAAAGTTTATCTTTATAACTTTGGAAGAGATCAGGTTAGGGAGAAGAAATTTCTTCCCTCATGGAAAGGTCCTTTCGTCATTACTGACAAAATATCTCCAGTGGCCTATAAAATAAGGATCCCCAAAAATGAAAGTTTCATAGATAAATGGGTCCATATCAATCAATTACGGGCATGTCATCCCAGATCCCAACTACAAGTCATAGAGGGAGAATGAGGTGTCATATCCCCAAATGAACTACAGACATACTGTAGTTTAAAGATGCCTAACTGATAAACATGAAGGCTCAAAATAACAAACTTCCTACATAAGAGACTGTCTATGAGGTATACGGTTGATCCTCATCAAATACCACTGACTTTAAGCCAATTCAAATACATGTGTCCTACATCTATTTAAAATTGGAAGGGGGATTTATGTCAAGGTATATGTGAGATTAATAAATATATATTTTAATCATATATCTCAAGATTAATAAATCTGTATTTTTGATCAGATATTTCACTGGTCAGAAAAAAAAAAAAAAAATGACTCATTGCATTCAGAAGAACTGGCTTCAGACAGGTTTGGTTCTCCCCCACTTCTTCAATTAACACAGGTAAAATTCTGAATACACATCTCCAGGATGTCTCCAAAAGCTTGACAATACAACATTTGGTTTAATTAAAATGTAGCCACAGTTTCAGAAAACCATATGTATGATTGCTTAGGAATGTGAGATAAAATCTATTTACCCCTCCCAATGTACCTAGGAATGTAGCTCAGGTGACAAGTCGTGTGAGATTTTCAGCATCTGCCCTTTGGTGCAGGGGACCCCATGTAGTGAATGGGAGACAGGGAGTCTGAAGTTACTGAAAGGGCAGTTAGAACGTTACGTTAGGATAATACAGTGAAGGCACATGACTTACATTATGATTTTAAAACAACTGTATATATTTTAATGGATATGAGATGTGTATATGTGTGTATATATATATATGTATATATATATATATATATATATGTATATATATATGTATATATATGTATGTGTGTGTGTACATATATGTGTATATTTTGAAGGCATGAATATCTTGGCCTCTGTGTGTTTGAAAACATGAGTGGATGTTTGTGGACCTGAGGAGAGGTGATTATTGACATTTTTTTTCTTTTATTTCAGATCTACATAGACAGGATTCACTTGGAATACAGTACAATACTGAAATAAAAATAGGCTGTTATTTGCAAAGAAGTGCCAGAATGCTGACAAAGTTGTGATGCATTTTGGGCTAGTAATTGGCAGTGTTAAATTACCTTAATATAATAAAATGTTAATAATATAACATATTTGGTATCAGAATAATCAGAAAAAAATAACCTAATATTAACCATCTGTAATTGGGGTTATATATGATTAATGCAGAGAGTGTGATCTGATTAAATAACCATTTTATGAAAGAATTTTTTTTTTTAACTTGCTTAAAAATGTTAGAGATGGTCTTGTTGTATTTGTTTGTTTGTACGTCTGCTGCCACCTAGTGTTATGATGCGGAATTGCAACCATGAGATGATTGGTTGTTGCAAAGAATGCATTTCCTTGACAACACATTTACCAAATAAACCAATCCATGTTCAGTTGCAAAGAACTAATCCAAGACAAGGCCGTGGGCGTTTCCAATATTCACCAATGACTGATAAATAATCAAAAAGGGGAGGGGTGAGATCAGATGATTTAAAACCCCAGCATAGAGACTAAAAAGGTTGTGTTGACTGATCCAGAAAGGAGTAACTGCTGCAGTTATTAATCAAAAGCACACACCTACCATTGGACTCCATATGCTTTACCCCAATTTTGAATTTCTGAGGTGAATTGGATCTGTTGCAAAACATTGGAACTGGATTGCTGTTTATTTGGGTGATGTATACAAGGTTTTTGTAAGATAAGTTATAAGCATAGCCACTACAGTAAAATTACAATTTTTGAATTGGAAAGAACAAATTGGGCTTTTAGATTGTATTATATAACCTTAAATAGCTCTTAGCCTGCCTGTTTGTATGCAAGCATTTAAAGTAAACATTTATTATTGCTGTATGTAGCAGAGTTAAGTAAATATTTCAAGTTAGCATTTCATAGCCTATGTATTGTTATACTAATCCAAATCTTAAGTTGTTTATCTATGCAAATATATAATAATAATTCAGAAGTGTATATTGTATTTCAAATTGCTAGTCACAGCCTATATATTGTATTGCTGTTTAAATCTGTGTCTGATTGGCTAAGTAACTCATCTATGCAAGTTCTGATATTGTCAGTTAATTTTGTATTAGGATAAATTGCAGTTAAATAGCAGAATATATATATTATCCTATTGTTTTATAAACACTGTTTAGAATTGTATTGCTTGGATGTTAAAGGTTTTTAGTCCCATTGTGTTAAATAAATAAAAGGCTGAATTGTGAAGGTATATCTTTCTGGGTTTTGTAAGAAGGATATCATATCTTAAGAGTTGGTTTTAACGCATATAAATTTAGTTTCATTTCCTTTTATTGCGAATATACTTCAATATGTTTATGGATATTAACTAAATAAAAGAATTCAGATATTTATATTAATTGTATGGTCTAGTAGATGCATGGTTGATTAGGGTTTCAATTTTTAAGGAAAATTATTTTAAGATTGTGTTTATAACCCTGCCATAAACTTATATATTATTTGGATAGCACTACTAAGATTTTCATAAATATACTGACAGTACGCAAAACCACCTTATCCGCATGGAAAACAGGATAAGGTGAGTCGCACTGTAATGCAGATAATTCAGAAACTCTTCGAGCCGAAGAGATAGCTACTAAAAACAGAATTTCCAAGATAGAAGCTTAATATCTATGGAATGCATGGGTTCAAACGGAAGCCCTTAAAGAACCTTAAGAACTAAATTTAAATTCCATCACGGAGCAACAGGTTTAAACACAGGCTTGATTCTAACTAAAGCCTGACAGAACGTCTGGACGTCTGGGACATCTGCCAGACGCTTCTGCAATAGAATAGACAAAGCAGATATCTGTCCCTTTAAGGAACTAGCTGATAACCCCTTCTCCAATCCTTCTTGGAGAAAGGACAAAATCCTAGGAATCCTGATCTTACTCCATGAGTAACCCTTGGATTCACACCAATAAAGATATTTACGCCATATATTATGATAGATTTTCCTGGTGACAGGCTTTCGAGCCTGAATCAAGGTATCTATGATCGACTCAGAGAAACCCCGCTTCGATAAAATCAAGCGTTCAATCTCCAAGCAGTCAGTCGCAGAGAAACTAGATTTGGATGCTTGAATGGACCTTGAATCAGAAGGTCCTGTCTCAGCGGCAGAGTCCATGGTGGAAAGGATGACATGTTCACCAGATCTGCATACCAAGTCCTGCGTGGCCATGCAGGTGCTATCAAAATCACCGAAGCTCTCTCATGTTTGATTCTGGCAATCAAGCGAGGAAGGAGAGGGAATGGTGGAAACACATAAGCCAGGTTGAATGACCAGGGTACTGCTAGAGCATCTATCAGTACTGCCTGGGGATCCCTTGACCTGGACCCATAACAAGAAAGCTTGGCGTTCTGACGAGACGCCATCAGATCCAATTCTGGTGTGCCCCATAGCTGAATCAGTTGAGCAAACCCCTCCAGATGGAGCTCCCACTCCCCCGGATGAAAAGTCTGATGACTTAGAAAATCCGCCTCCCAGTTCTCTACCCCTGGGATATAGATTGCTAATAGATGGCAAGAGTGAGTCTCTGCCCATCGGATTATTTTGGAAACTTCTATCATCGCTAGGGAACTCCTTGTTCCCCCCTGATGATTGATATAAGCTACAGTCGTGATGTTGTCCAACTGAAATCTGATGAATTTGGCCGAAGCCAGCTGAGGCCACGCCTGAAGAGCATTGAATATCGCTCTCAGTTCTAGAATGTTTATCGGAAGGAGGGCCTCCTCCTGAGTCCACAAACCATGTACTTTCAGGGAGTTCCAGACTGCACACCAGCCCAGTAGGCTGGCGTCTGTCATCACTATGACCCACGCTGGCCTGTGGAAACACATTCCCCGGGACAGGTGATTCTGTGACAACCACCGAAGAAGAGAATCTCTGGTCTCCTGATCCAGATCTATCTGAGGAGATAAATCTGCATAATCCTCATTCCACTGATTGAGCATGCATAGTTGCAGTGGTCTGAGATGTAAGCGAGCAAACGGAACTATATCCATTGCCGCTACCATTAGTCCGATTACCTCCATACACTGAGCCACTGATGGCCGAAGAATGGAATGAAGAGCTCGGCAGGTGGAGAATGTTTGATTTCCTGACCTCAGTCAGAAATATTTTCATTTCCACCGAGTCTATCAGAGTCCCTAGGAAGGAAACTCTTGTGAGAGGAGAAAGAGAACTCTTTTTTATGTTCACCTTCCACCCATGAGATCTCAGAAAAGCAAACACGATGTCCATGTGAGACTTGGCTAGTTGGAAAGTCGACGCTTGAATTAAGATGTCGTCTAGATAAGGCACCACAGCTATGCCCCGCGGCCTTAGAACCGCTAGAAGAGACCCTAGCACCTTTGTGAAAATTCTGGGAGCCATGGCCAACCCGAAGGGAAGGGCCACGGACTGGTAATGCCTGTCCATAAAGGCGAACCTGAGAAACTGGTGATGATCTCTTTGAATAGGGATGTGTAGGTACGCATCCTTTAAGTCCATGGTGGTCATATATTGACCCTCCTGGATCATTGGTAGAATAGTCCGAATGGTCTCCATCTTGAAGGATGGGACTCTGAGGAATTTGTTTAGGATCTTGAGATCTAAGATTGGTCTGAAAGTTCCCTCCTTTTTGGGAAACACAAACAGGTTGGAGTAAAACCCTTGCCCTTGTTCCGCTTTCGGAACAGGGCGAATCACTCCCATGGTATGTAGGTCTTCTACACAGCATAAGAACGCCTCTCTTTTTGTCTGGTTTGCAGACAATTGAGAAAGATGAAATCTCCCCCTTGGGGGAGAATCTTTGAAGTCTAGAAGGTATCCCTGGGAAACTATTTCTAAGGCCCAGGAATCCTGAACATCTCTTGCCCAAGCCTGAGCAAAGACAGAGAGTCTGCCCCTACTAGATCCAGTCCCAGATCGGGGGCTACCCCTTCATGCTGTCTTGGTGGCAGCAGCAGGCTTCTTGGCCTGTTTACCCTTATTCCAAGCCTGGTTAGGTCTCCAGACTGACTTGGATTGAGCAAAATTCCCCTCTTGCTTTGCAGCAGGGGAAGAGGAAGCGGGACCACCCTTGAAGTTTCGAAAGGAACAAAAATTATTTTGTTTGATCCTCATTTTATTTGTCTCTAAACATATTGAACAAGGAGTTTCCTCAATGTCAGACATGTTGAACAGGCTAGTAATGAGACAAGCAAGCTTGGAAAACACTTTATTCAATGAAAAAACAACATTTTTTTAAAAACTGTACTGTGCCTTTAAGAGAAAAAAAGCATACACGTTCTGCAAAACTGCTTAAAAATGCATCAAACTTTCCAAATTTTTTACAGCAGATTCAACAAGCTTTAGTAAGATTTCCCCACAAGTAAATGAAACATTTAACCCCTTAACATTAACCTTAACCGGAAAAACTCTGTCAGCACCTTGCCACAGCTCTGCTGTGGCTCCTACCTGCCCTTAGGGATTGGAATTGTGGGGTAAAAGCTTTGTTTTGTCCCAAAAGATGTATCAGGACCCTCCGGTATTGTAGCTTGCTGCTTGACAAGGAAAAACAACTGCACATCTGAGGTGCAAAATTAGGCCCCTCCCACCTCACTCACACTAGATTTAGAGTTCTGCGGCCAAAGGGGTGCGTTAGCTACGCTGGCTTTTTTCTGGCCGCACCTTTTAAATACTGCTGGTATTTAGAGTTCACAGAATGGCTGCGTTAGGCTCCAAAAAAGGAGCGTATAGCATATTTACCGCAACTTCAACTCTCGATACCAGCGGTGCTTACGGACGCGGCCAGCTTCAAAAACGTGCTCGTGCACGATATCCCCATAGAAAACAATGGGGCAGTTTGAGCTGAAAAAAAAACCTAACACCTGCAAAAAAGCTGCGTTCAGCTCCTAACGCAGCCCCATTGTTTTCTATGGGTAAACACTTCCTACGTCTGCACCTAACACTCTAACATGTACCCCGAGTCTAAACACTTTTTGTATTTTCCAAAATGTCTGTATCATGCATTTGAAAAAGGAGGTGGAATACCTCCGAAACGTCATGCATTTTTAACTTAATTTATTAAATGTTAAGTTTTATCTGAACCAGTGAGTGCCTTTTTTCTACAAATATATATATATATTTATATATATATATATACATACTGTATACACACACATTTGAACCCTTTCTAGTTGAATACCTGAAAATATACCCTTAAGGACTGGGAATTTCAGACTAAAACTTCCCCAAAAAAGAGCATGTTTAGCATTGTTGCCATCACTACATTTTAACATAAATAGAGCCTTGTTTTGTTTTTTTTAGTTACCTATTAAAACTATATATTTTTTAGAAGACAACCCAAAGTATTGATCTAGGCCAATTTTTGTATTTGCAGAGACAAAAAGAAGTGAGGGCACTAGCCAGCTAAAGATATCAAGTCTACTCATAAAAGTTACAAAATAAAAACAAAATTTGTGCTTACCCGATAAATTTCTTTCTTTTGCGATGTACCGAGTCCACGGTTTCATCCATTACTTGTGGGATATTATCATTCCCTACAGGAAGTGGCAAAGAGAGCACCCACAGCAGAGCTGTCTATATAGCTCCTCCCTTAACTCCACCCCCTGTCATTCGACCGAAGGCTTAGGAAGAAAAAGGAGAAACTATAAGGTGCAGAGGTGACTGAAGTTTTCAATAAAAAATACTACCTGTCTTGAGTAGACAGGGCGGGCCGTGGACTCGGTACATCGCAAAAGAAAGAAATTTATCAGGTAAGCATAAATTTTGTTTTCTTTTGCAAGATGTACCGAGTCCACGGTTTCATCCATTACTTGTGGGATACCAATACCAAAACTTTAGGACACGGATGAAGGGAGGGACAAGACAGGAACCTAAACGGAAGGCACCACTGCTGAATAGACAACGAACAATGAAGATGTTTGACGGAAATCTTTGGTTGCTTGTAAATAAAACTTCAAAGCACGAACAACGTTTAAGTTGTGCAACAGACGTTCCTTCTTAGAAGAAGGATTAGGACACAGAGAAGGAACAACAATTTCCTGATTGATATTCCTATTAGAAACAACCTTAGGAAGGAATCCAGGTTTGGTACGCAAAACCACCTTATCCGCATGGAAAACAGGATAAGGTGAGTCGCACTGTAATGCAGATAATTCAGAAACTCTTCGAGCCAAAGAGATAGCTACTAAAAACAGAATTTCCAAGATAGAAGCTTAATATCTATGGAATGCATGGGTTCAAACGGAAGCCCTTGAAGAACCTTAAGAACTAAATTTAAATTCCATCGCGGAGCAACAGGTTTAAACACAGGCTTGATTCTAACTAAAGCCTGACAGAACGCTGGACGTCTGGCACATCTGCCAGACGCTTCTGCAATAGAATAGACAAAGCAGATATCTGTCCCTTTAAGGAACTAGCTGATAACCCCTTCTACAATCCTTCTTGGAGAAAGGACAAAATCCTAGGAATCCTGATCTTACTCCATGAGTAACCCTTGGATTCACACCAATAAAGATATTTACGCCATATATTATGATAGATTTTCCTGGTGACAGGCTTTCGAGCCTGAATCAAGGTATCTATGATCAACTCAGAGAAACCCCGCTTCGATAAAATCAAGCGTTCAATCTCCAAGCAGTCAGTCGCAGAGAAACTAGATTTGGATGCTTGAATGGACCTTGAATCAGAAGGTCCTGTCTCAGCGGCAGAGTACATGGTGGAAAGGATGACATGTCCACCAGATCTGCATACCAAGTCCTGCGTGGCCATGCAGGTGCTATCAAAATCACCGAAGCTCTCTCATGTTTGATTCTGGCAATCAAGCGAGGAAGGAGAGGGAATGGTGGAAACACATAAGCCAGGTTGAATGACCAGGGTACTGCTAGAGCATCTATCAGTACTGCCTGGGGATCCCTTGACCTGGACCCATAACAAGAAAGCTTGGCGTTCTGACGAGACGCCATCAGATCCAATTCTGGTGTGCCCCATAGCTGAATCAGTTGAGCAAACCCCTCCGGATGGAGCTCCCACTCCCCCGGATGAAAAGTCTGATGACTTAGAAAATCCGCCTCCCAGTTCTCTACCCCTGGGATATAGATTGCTAATAGATGGCAAGAGTGAGTCTCTGCCCATCGGATTATTTTGGAAACTTCTATCATCGCTAGGGAACTCCTTGTTCCCCCCTGATGATTGATATAAGCTACAGTCGTGATGTTGTCCAACTGAAATCTGATGAATTTGGCCGAAGCCAGCTGAGGCCACGCCTGAAGAGCATTGAATATCGCTCTCAGTTCTAGAATGTTTATCGGAAGGAGGGCCTCCTCCTGAGTCCACAAACCACGTACTTTCAGGGAGTTCCAGACTGCACACCAGCCCAGTAGGCTGGCGTCTGTCATCACTATGACCCACGCTGGCCTGTGGAAACACATTCCCCGGGACAGGTGATTCTGTGACAACCACCGAAGAAGAGAATCTCTGGTCTCCTGATCCAGATCTATCTGAGGAGATAAATCTGCATAATCCTCATTCCACTGATTGAGCATGCATAGTTGCAGTGGTCTGAGATGTAAGCGAGCAAACGGAACTATATCCATTGCCGCTACCATTAGTCCGATTACCTCCATACACTGAGCCACTGATGGCCGAAGAATGGAATGAAGAGCTCGGCAGGTGGAGAATGTTTGATTTCCTGACCTCAGTCAGAAATATTTTCATTTCCACCGAGTCTATCAGAGTCCCTAGGAAGGAAACTCTTGTGAGAGGAGAAAGAGAACTCTTTTTTATGTTCACCTTCCACCCATGAGATCTCAGAAAAGCAAACACGATGTCCATGTGAGACTTGGCTAGTTGGAAAGTCGACGCTTGAATTAAGATGTCGTCTAGATAAGGCACCACAGCTATGCCCCGCGGCCTTAGAACCGCTAGAAGAGACCCTAGCACCTTTGTGAAAATTCTGGGAGCCATGGCCAACCCGAAGGGAAGGGCCACGGACTGGTAATGCCTGTCCATAAAGGCGAACCTGAGAAACTGGTGATGATCTCTTTGAATAGGGATGTGTAGGTACGCATCCTTTAAGTCCATGGTGGTCATATATTGACCCTCCTGGATCATTGGTAGAATAGTCCGAATGGTCTCCATCTTGAAGGATGGGACTCTGAGGAATTTGTTTAGGATCTTGAGATCTAAGATTGGTCTGAAAGTTCCCTCCTTTTTGGGAAACACAAACAGGTTGGAGTAAAACCCTTGCCCTTGTTCCGCTTTCGGAACAGGGCGAATCACTCCCATGGTATGTAGGTCTTCTACAGAGCATAAGAACGCCTCTCTTTTTGTCTGGTTTGCAGACAATTGAGAAAGATGAAATCTCCCCCTTGGGGGAGAATCTTTGAAGTCTAGAAGGTATCCCTGGGAAACGATTTCTAAGGCCCACCAATCCTGAACATCTCTTGCCCAAGCCTGAGCAAAGACAGAGAGTCTGCCCCTACTAGATCCGGTCCCAGATCGGGGGCTACCCCTTCATGCTGTCTTGGTGGCAGCAGCAGGCTTCTTGGCCTGTTTACCCTTATTCCAAGCCTGGTTAGGTCTCCAGACTGACTTGGATTGAGCAAAATTCCCCTCTTGCTTTGCAGCAGGGGAAGAGGAAGCGGGACCACCCTTGAAGTTTCGAAAGGAACAAAAATTATTATGTTTGATCCTCATTTCATTTGTCTTATCTTGAGGGAGGGCATGGCCTTTCCCTCCAGTGATGTCTGAAATGATCTCTTTCAGTTCAGGCCCGAATAGGGTCTTACCTTTGAAAGGGATGGTCAAAAGCTTAGATTTTGATGACACATCGGCCAACCAGGACTTAAGCCATAACGCTCTACGCGCTAAAATGGTAAAACCTGAATTATTTGCCGCTAATTTAGCCAGTTGAAAAGCGGCATCTGTAATGAAAGACTTAGCTAGCTTAAGAGCCTTAATTCTATCCAGAATATCATCTAATGGGGTCTCCACCTGAAGAGCCTCTTCCAGAGCCTCGAACCAAAAGGCAGCTGCAGTGGTTACAGGAACAATGCACGCTATAGGCTGGAGAAGAAAACCCTGATGAACAAAAATTTTCTTTAGGAGCCCCTCTAATTTTTTATCCATAGGATCTTTGAAAGCACAACTGTCCTCAATATGTATAGTTGTACGCTTGGCCAGAGTAGAAATAGCCCCCTCCACCTTAGGGACCGTCTGCCACGAGTCCCGCATGGTGTCGGATATGGGAAACATTTTCTTAAAAGTAGGAGGGGGAGCGAACGGAATACCTGTCTATCCCACTCCTTAGTAACAATGTCCGAAATCCTCTTAGGGACCGGAAAAACATCAGTGTAGACAGGAATCTCTAGGTATTTGTCCATTTTACACAATTTCTCTGGAACAACAATAGGGTCACAATCATCCAGAGTCGCTAACACCTCCCTGAGCAACAAGCAGAGGTGTTCTAGCTTAAATATAAAGGCCGTCATATCAAAGTCTGTCTGAGGGAACATCTTTCCTGAGTCAGAAATCTCACCCTCAGACAGCAAATCCCTCACCCCTACTTCAGAACATTGTGAGGGTACATCGGATACGGCTACTAAAGCATCAGAGGGCTCAGCATTTGTTCTTAACCCAGAGCTACTGCGGTTAGAATTCATAACTGCGGTCATGTCTTGCAAGGTGAAAGAATTAGACGCACTAGAGGTACTTGGCGTCACTTGTGCGGGCGTTACTGGTTGTGACACTTGGGGAGAACTAGATGGCATAACCTGATTTCTTTCTGTCTGAGAATCATCTAGCGCCACACTTTTATAAGTCAAAATATGCTGTTTGCAATTTATAGACATATCAGTACATGTGGGACACATTCTAAGAGGGGGTTCCACAATGGCTTCTAAACATATTGAACAAGGAGTTTCCTCAATGTCAGACATGTTGAACAGGCTAGTAATGAGACAAGCAAGCTTGGAAAACACTTTATTCAATGAAAAAACATTTTTTTAAAAACGGTACTGTGCCTTTAAGAGAAAAAAAGCATACACGTTCTGCAAAACTGCTTAAAAATGCATCAAACTTTCCAAATTTTTTACAGCAGATTCAACAAGCTTTAGTAAGATTGCCCCACAAGTAAATGAAACATTTAACCCCTTAACATTAACCTTAACCGGAAAAACTCTGTCAGCACCTTGCCACAGCTCTGCTGTGGCTCCTACCTGCCCTTAGGGATTGGAATTGTGGGGTAAAAGCTTTGTTTTGTCCCAAAAGATGTATCAGGACTTTCCGGTATTGTAGCTTGCTGCTTGACAAGGAAAAACAACTGCACATCTGAGGCGCAAAATTAGGCCCCTCCCACCTCACTCAATGTTTCTGGGGGCTTCAAAAAACACACTAAAGTGTTTCAACTAGCCATGTGGGTTCTAAAACTCCAAATATGCCAAGTGAACCCTCAAAAAATTGTCCCTCAAAAACTTTATCCATAGCACTCTCAGTACACACAAACGTTTGCTTATTTATCTCAGAACTAAGTGTCAACCAGAAATTCAATTAGCCCTTTATGCAAGCTAGTAATACCACTATAAGTCTATGATTACAGCTTACCCTTCCCCTCATGGGGATACTGTCAGCCTTTCTGAAATATCACAGTCTCTCCAGAAAAAATGACTGAACATACCTCATTGCTGCATAGCATGAAAACCGTTCCTCACACTGAAGTTTTCCTGTACTCCTCAGCCTCTGTGGGAACAGCAGTGGATCTTAGTTACAAATGCTAAGATCATCATCCTTCAGGCAGAAATCTTGCTTGAAGAAAATAAAAACTAACAGTTTATCACCTCTTTCACTTTACCCTTCCTCTTGCTTAGAGCCGGCAAAGAGAATGACTGGGGGGTGGAGTTAAGGGAGGAGCTATATAGACAGCTCTGCTGTGGGTGCTCTCTTTGCCACTTCCTGTAGGGAAGGATAATATCCCACAAGTAATGGATGAAACCGTAGACTCGGTATATCTTGCAAAAGAAATATAATATTTATTAAAAGCTAAATAGCCAATATCTCAGTATCTTCATAAAAAGAGGGACGTCTCCCTTAAATATTTGATTTGATTATACAATGAATCAATTGCAATATAAACATTTTTTATAGTATCAAGTACACATAAGTTAACAAGTATCAACTGCACAGATACTACTCAGTTGTTATTAGTTTTCAATAGAGGTTCATAAGTGACAACAAATATCTCTGCGTGAGACCAGTCTTACTTTTGCCATTTAGCATATACCACCAAAGGATCGTGTGCTATATATTAGATTATGAAGTTCTCAGAAAGCAGCAGGTCCCCACAGCGATAAGTTGAAGGATGGCAAAAAATATACCTCCAAGACAAAAACAACTCGATTCCTCTTAGACACAGTATTTGACGCAGTCTTTGTGAAATGATCTCTCAGCGGATCTTGTAATCTGGTCTTCACCCCGCACGACCAATGGCGTCTGATGTCATGGATCGTATTGTTGCTGCAGATAAAGTTTACCTGCTTGCTGATTACAAACTGTGATGTTACAGCGGTACACCTTCGCTCCTGCACTTAGTGCCTTGCACGCAGGAAAGGACTTGGCTGTTACTTAAGTATAGTAGATGAAAAAAATGTTAAACAAATTAACCTGGGTTAAAAACAGTTCTGAAGTTAGAGGTTAAAATTTTTGTATTTTCCATGCCACCATTTCTCCGCCAAATACCATCAAATAAAATTTTTTTTTTTACTTTTCAAACTTTAGGATTCTCACTGAAATTATTTACAAACAGTTTGTGCAATCATGGCACAAATGGTTGTAAAAGATTCTCTGGGATCCTCTTTGTTCAAAAATAGCAGACATATGTGGCTTTGCCATTGCTTTTTGGTTATAAGAAGGCCGCTAATTGCAGCTGCGCACCACACTTTTATTATTCCCAGCAGTGAATTTTAGCTTTAGTGTAGAGATTAACCTTCCACCTGACACTTCCTACTCCCTAATCCCTACCTGATCCTTCTCAAACAGCTCTCTTTTCTCTCCCTCACCCTCCACTGGTCAGTCCCATCCTAAGTACTGACAGTCTGCCATTATACAGTTTTAGACCTTTTCTTTTTTATTTATTATTATTTTCTTCAGTGTAGGATTACTCCCTTACTTTCCCACCTCACTGATCCCCCAAAAAAAGCTCTCTAAGTCTCCCCCTTCTAACTAATTTTCACCATCTTAGGTACTGGTAGCTGTCTGCCAGTACCCAGTTTTTTTTTACAATTTTTCTTTTCTGTTAATAAAAAACCCAACACATTTGTTTCTGTAGTGTAGCTGCCCCCTCTCATTTACCCCCTCCAAGATAATTTTCCTACCGTCTATACACCCCTTAACTCTAGGATCCCCTCTCCCCTCCCTGCTGCTCTCAGCATTTAGTTTTTCTGCAGTGTAGTGATCTCACTCATTCACGCTCCCTACCGTCCTTACCCCTCCAGTCGATAGGTACTGTTAGCGAGAACACAGCAGAGAGAGGCCCAGGACAGCAGCATCGTACAGCGTATGCCACAGGTCCATAAGGGTTTAACGAACAGCACCGTACATGGGGTTAAGAAAAATCCTTTTTCTTATATTTTAATATTTTATAATGTGTATAACTATGTATTTACTGTAAATATTTTAGATTCCAAAGTTCTTCACATAGGAGAAAATGTTCTATATATAATTATCTGTGTCTATGTACTTACCTGCTGCAGACTCTCATCCCTCTGTATATATGTACTTACCTGCTGCAGACCCACAACCCTCTGTGTATATGTACTTTTTCATTTGCACACAAACAATATTCTATGTATATGTACTTATCTGTTGCAGACTCAAATCCCTCTGTATATATGTACTTACCAGCAACAGATTCACATCACTATTTCTGGAAGAACTTACCTGCAGTAGATTCACAGCCTTCTGTGTATATGTACATACCTCCTGCAGACTCACAACCCTCTGTGAATATGTACTTACCTAGTGCACTCACAACCTACATTGTATATGTACTTGCTGCAGACTGACAACCATCTGTGTATATGTACTTTTTCTTTTGCACACTCACAACACTCTATGGTCTCTATTTATCAACCCATCAACTATGCTGCATTCGCCGGCACCAATACGCTCGCCTAACAATGCTGAAGCAGACCTGAATACGTTCTCCAAAGTTACCAAAAAAGCGATGAGCAGCGGACCATTAACTAACAGTCATCGATCTCGCTGCTCTTCGGCTTTTTCCCAGCTTTATTGGTACCCTGTCACTAAACACCCACACTATACTATATTGTTTTACCCTGTTAGGAGACTCCTCTAGGACCACGACCCTCTTGTTTTCCTCTGTTTCAGGACTCTGGTATCTACCCTGCAAAGTGTTTTCAAGTACTTGGAGGGCCGTTCAGAGAACACACAAGGATATGTTTGCAGAACAGCTCTAACTTTATTGGTCAGGTTAGCCAGTTTATATACATTCCAGAATACATTGAAATCTGTAGTCATTAGCTCATTTCTAAGATGAGGAAAAACATCTGGCATCCTGTAAGTTGTACATCACATTTGTCAGATATCCTTGCAGACAAGAGTTACAGCATATAGGTTTAACAAGTGACATATTCATAATAACATCATTTCACATGGTATTTCTATAAGAACAAAGAAACTCATAGAAAATATAATTGGAATAAAAGGAGTGTTAGGGAGTCATTTCTACAGGAATATCTAACTACAGATAAACAGTAACTGGGCCTCCTAGCCCAGCACAAATCACAGCCGTTTGACATCTTGTAGAGATAGCAATGCACATCGACAGGGTCATTCTCAGGGCTATTATATCTATGCAAGTCTCCCTAACATCAGCATATTTCTTACTACATAATAAACCACTATAATAAAAGTCTAATCATTACAAAATGGATGCTAATCATCACAAGATGGCTGCGGGGAACAAGATGGCTGCCGTCAGGTTCATATTACCCCTAACATACCCATAAACCGCCGCTCCCGGACCCCGCCACCACATACATTATACTTATTAACCCCTAATCTGCCCCCCTACACCGCCGCCACCTACATTATACTTATTAACCCCTAATCTGCCCCCCTACACCGCTGCTACCTATATTATACTTATTAACCCCTAATCTCCCCCCCTACAACGCCGCCACCTACATTATGTTATTAACCCCTAATCTGCCCCCCTACACCGCCACCACCTACATTATGTTATTAACCCCTAATCTGCCCCCCCTACACCGCCGCCCCCTACCTATATTTATTAACCCCTTATCTGCCACCCCCAATGTCGCCGCCACTATATTAAATTTATTAAGCCCTAAACCTAACCCTAACACCCCCTAACTTAAATATAATTTAAATAAATATAAATAAATATTCCTATCATTAAATAAATTATTCCTATTTAAAACTAAATACTTACCTATAAAATGAACCCTAAGATAGCTACAATATAACTAAAAGTTACATTGTAGCTATCTTAGGGTTTATTTTTATTTCACAGGCACGTTAGTATTTATTTTAACTAGTTACAATAGTTATTAAATAGTTATTAACTATTTAATAACTACCTAGCTAAAATAAATACACCTGTAAAATAAAACCTAACCTAAGTTACAATTACACCTAACACTACACTATAATTAAATAAATTAACTAATTTAACAACAATTAAATAAAATTAAATAAAATTATCTAAAGTACAAAAAAAACAAACACTAAATTACAGAAAAAATAAAATAATTACAAGTTTTTTAAACTAATTACACCTAATCTAATCCCCCTAACAAAATAAAAAAGCCCCCCCAAAATAAAAAAAGCCCTACCCTACACTAAATTACAAATAGCCCTTAAAAGGGCCTTTTGAGGGGCATTGCTCCAAAGTAATCAGCTCTTTTACCTGTAAAAAAAATTACAAATCCCCCCCAACATTAAAACCCACCACCCACACAACCAACCCTACTCTAAAACCCACCCAATACCCCCTTAATAAAACCTAACACTAAACCCTTGAAGATTACCTTACCAGGAGAAGTGTTCACCCAACCGGGCCGAAGTCCTCAACGAAACCGGCAGAAGTGGTGCTCCAGACGGGCAGAAGTCTTCATCCAGACGGCATCTTCTATCTTCATTCATCCAGTGCGGAGCGGCTCCATCTTCAAGACATTTGATGCGGAGCATCCTCTTCATCCGACGTCTTCTTGAACAATGACGGTTCCTTTAAGTGACGTCATCCAAGATGGCGTCCCTTCAATTCCAATTGGCTGATAGAATTCTATCAGCCAATCGAAATTAAGGTAGGAAAAATCCTATTCGCTGATGTAATCAGCCAATAGGATTGAAGTTCAATCCTATAGGCTGATCCAATCGGCCAATAGGATTGAGCTCGCATTCTATTGGCTGATTGGAACAGCCAATAGAATGCGAGCTCAATCCTATTGGCTGATTGCCTCAGCCAATAGGATTTTTCCTACCTTAATTCCGATTGGCTGATAGAATTCTATTAGATGAGGATGGATCTCCGGTCTTCAAAGCTGTAAGTGGATCTTTGGGGGTTAGTGTTAGGTTTTTTTTAAGGGTTTATTGCGTGGGTTTTATTCTTAGGTTAGGGTTTGGGCACTTGAAAAAGAGCTAAATGCCCTCTTAAGGGCAATGCCCATCTAAATGCCCTTTTCAGGGCAAAGGGGAGCTTAGATTTTTTTAGTTAGGATTTTATTTGGGGGGTTGGTTGTGTGGGTGGTGGGTTTTACTGTTGGGGGGTTGTTTGTATTTTTTTTTTACAGGTAAAATAGCGGATTTCTTTGGGGCAATGCCCCACAAAAGGCCCTTTTAAGGGCTATTGGTAGTTTAGTTTAGGCTAGGGGATGTTCTCTTTGCCACTTCCTGTAGGGAAGGATACTATCCCACAAGTAATGGATGAAACTGTGGACTCGGTACCTCTTGCAAAAGAAATATATTTATTAAAAGCTAAATAGCCAATATCTCAGTATCTTCATAAAAAGAGGGACGTCTCCCTTAAATATTTGATTTGATTATACAATGAATCAATTGCAATATAAACATTTTTTATAGTATCAAGTACACATAAGTTAACAAGTATCAACTGCACAAATACTACTCAGTTGTTATTAGTTTTCAATAGAGGTTCATAAGTGACAACAAATATCTCTGCGTGAGACCAGCCTTACTTTTGCCGTTTAGCATATACCACCAAAGGATCGTGTGCTATATATTAGATTATGAAGTTCTCAGAAAGCAGCAGGTCCACACAGCGATAAGTTGAAGGATGGCAAAAAATATACCTTCAAGACAAAAACAACTCGATTCCTCTTAGACAACTATGATGTTACAGCGGTACACCTTCGCTCCTGCACTTAGTGCCTTGCACGCAGGAAAGGACTTGGCTGTTACTTAAGTATAGTAGATGAAAAAAATGTTAAACAAATTAACCTGGGTTAAAAAACTGTTCTGAAGTTAGAGGTTAAAATTGGAAGGAGTTGTTTATTGTAAGGAGTTTGATATCATTTGATCTAGCGCACTACTATACTCTACATACAATTTTTGTATTTTCCATGCCACCATTTCTCCGCCAAATACCATCAAATAACATTTTTTTTTTACTTTTCAAACTTTAGGATTCTCACTGAAATTATTAACAAACAGTTTGTGCAATCATGGCACAAATGGTTGTAAAAGCTTCTCTGGGATCCTCTTTGTTCAAAAATAGCAGACATATGTGGCTTTGCCATTGCTTTTTGGTTATAAGAAGGCCGCTAATTGCAGCTGCGCACCACACTTTTATTATTTCCAGCAGTGAATTTTAGCTTTAGTGTAGAGATTAACCTTCCACCTGACACTTCCTACCCCCTAATCCCTACCTGATCCTTCTCAAACAGCTCTCTTTTTTCTCCCTCACCCTCCACTGGTCAGCCCCATCCTAAGTACTGACAGTCTGCCATTATACAGTTTTAGACCTTTTCTTTTTTTATTTATTATTATTTTCTTCAGTGTAGGATTACTCCCTTACTTTCCCACCTCACTGATCCCCCCAAAAAAGCTCTCTAAGTCTCCCCCTTCTAACTAATTTCCACCATCTTAGGTACTGGTAGCTGTCTGCCAGTACCCAGTTTTTTTACAATTTTCTTTTCTGTTAATAAAAAAAAACAACACATTTTTTTTGTAGTGTAGCTGCCCCCTCTCATTTACCCCCTCCCCCTCCAAGATAATTTTCCTACCGTCTATACACCCCTTAACTCTAGGATCCCCTCTCCCCTCCCTGCTGCTCTCAGCATTTAGTTTTTCTGCAGTGTAGTGATCTCACTCATTCACGCCCCCTACCGCCCTTTCCCCTCCAGTCGATAGGTACTGTTAGCGAGAACACGGCAGAGAGAGGCCCAGGACAGCAGCATCGTTCAGGGTATGCCACAGGTCCATAAGGGTTTAATGAACAGCACCGTACATGGGGTTAAGAAAAATCCTTTTTCTTATATTTTAATATTTTATAATGTGTATAACTATGTATTTACTGTAAATATTTTAGATTCCAAAGTTCTTCACATAGGAGAAAATGTTCTATATATAATTATCTGTGTCTATGTACTTACCTGCTGCAGACTCTCATCCCTCTGTATATATGTACTTACCCAGGAGCGGACTGAGACCAACTAGGGCCCCTGGGCAAAAGTGTGGCAGGGCCCCCCACCCCCTCTTTGCTCCACCTACCTACCACCTCTGCCCCTCCTCCACCCTATTGCCCCCCAATCTCATGTGCCCCTCCCACCTCCCTTGACCCTCCCACCTCATATGCATGTTTTTAATTGCCATATAAAGACAATTTTTTTCTTAAATATTTTTAATAAGAACTAAATATTGTAAATATAACAAGAAAAAAAAATAATCCCCATGCCTATATGCACTACAGTTTGGAGCATAAAGTAATGAGGGGCAGACAAGGGGGTAAAATCACTTGTTACTGGCAGCAAAGAGTTAAAAATCATTCATTTGTATATTTCATGATGCTATAACTATGCGTCTATACTAAATAGTTTCACTGAAACCAGGGCAGGTTTAGAAAAATCAATTTTATAACGAGAGTATAGTCAAAATTAAACTTTAAAGGAACATGAAATCCAAAAAAATACTTGAATGATCTAGGCAGAACAATTTTAAACAACTTTCCAGTTTACTTATATTGTCAAATTTGCTTCATTCTCTTGGTATCATTTGTTGAAGGAGCAGCAATGCATTACTGGTTTCTAACTGAACACATGGGTGAGCCAATGACAGTTGGTGTATATATGCAGCCACCTATCAGTATCTAGAACCTAGGTTCTTTGCTGCTCCTGAGCTTACCTAGACCTTTCAGCAATGGATAACAAGAGAATGAAGCAAATTAAATAATAGAAGTAAATTGGAAAGTTGTTTAAAATGATATGCTCTGTCTAAATCATGAATGTCTAATTATGACTTTACTGTCCCTTTAATGATTCAGATTGAACATACAATTTTAAACACCATTCATTACAATTTACTTCTATTATCTAAGTTGCTTAATTCACTTCCTATCATTTGTTGAAAAACATACCTGGGTAGGTTCAGAAGCAGCAACGGACTACTGGGATTTAGCTGAAGATTGTTTGATGCACATACTGTATATGCCTCTTGTTATTGGCTCACCCAACATGTTCAGATAGTTCCCAGTAGAACAATTGCTGCTCCCCTCCTATAGCATCTCATGTAGAGATATACAGTACTATAGAGAGGTCTAACGCCCGCCAAAACCTAATATATACACATATAACACAATGGAAAGGTTGCCTATGCCTCACACACAGCTCCAACCCAGTACCTTATATACAGATATATAATATTATAGAGAGGTTCCCTGTGTCTCACACACAGCCCCTCCCCTGTACCTTATATACAGATATATAATATTATAGAGAGGTTCCCTCTGCCTCACACACAGCCCCTCCCCAGTACCTTATATACACATATATAATATTATAGAGAGGTTCCCTCTGCCTCACACACAACCCCTCCCCAGTGCCTTATATACAGATATATAATATTATAGAGAGGTTCTCTCTGCCTCACACACAGCCCCTCCCCAGTACCTTATATACAGATATATAATATTATAGAGAGGTTCCCTATGCCTCACACACACACAGCCCCTCCCCAGTACCTTATATACAGATATATAATATTATAGAGAGGTTCCCTCTGCCTCACACACAGCCCCTCCCCGGTGCCTTATATACAGATATATAATATTATAGAGAGGTTCTCTCTGCCTCACACACAGCCCCTCCCCAGTACCTTATATACAGATATATAATATTATAGAGAGGTTCCCTATGCCTTATACACAGCCCCTCTCCAGTACCTTATATACAGATATATTATAGAGAGGTTCCCTCTGTCATACGCACACTGACCCCTCCCCAGTACCTTATATACAGATATATAATATTATAGAGAGGTTCCTTCTGTCACACATACAGCCCCCTCCCCAGTTCCTTATATACAGATTTATATTATAGAGGTTCCCTCTGTCATATACCCCTCCACAGTTCCTTAGATACAGATTTATATTATATAGGTTCCCTCTATCATACACACAGACCCCTCCCCAGTTCCTTATACATATTTATATCATAAAGTTCCCCTCTATCATACACACAGACCCCTCCCCAGTTCCTTATACATATTTATATCATAGAGTTCCCCTCTGTTATACACACAGACCCCTCCCCAGTTCCTTATACATATTTATATTATAGAGTTCCCCTCTGTCATACACACAGACCCCTCCCCAGTTCCTTATACATATTTATATTATAGAGTTCCCCTCTGTCATACACACAGACCCCTCCCCAGTTCCTTATACATATTTATATTATAGAGTTCCCCTCTGTCATACACACAGACCCCTCCCCAGTTCCTTATACATATTTATATTATAGAGTTCCCCTCTGTCATACACACAGACCCCTCCCCAGTTCCTTATACATATTTATATTATAGAGTTCCCCTGTGTCACATACAGGATCTGTAAATATATATATATATATATATATATATATATATATATATATATATATATATATATATATATATATATATATATATATATATATACTGTAGCACATGCTGCACATTAGCTAGTATCTCAGCTCAGCCATAGCCATGTCTGGAAAGTGGAAACAGAAAAAGCAAATGATGTAATGATCTGAAAGTTTCTTATTGCTCAGCAGCACAGCAGATATCACAGGGAGTTTACCTAGGTTGCAGTTAACCCTTTAAGATTCAGGATGCAGTTTCTCCCCCCTCCCCATCAGTTCACAATAAATGAGTATGAGTCAGGTCAGGGCGGCATTTGTATTCAAATGGAGTTTAAATAGATTGTGTAAGTAGTATGTAATTAGTAAGTACTGTAGTCTGCTTGCTTGCTTGCTTTAGTATTAGCAAATCATGCAAGCAAGCAGACTGCAGTACTTACTTTACACTTAACAATTAGAAGAATTTACTATTCACTTGATCACTTCAACAACAGTCATCAAATGAAAAGTGTCAGACAGTCATACTCAGACTCAGTCAGTGTATAAGGCTCTTCTACTTTAGCTACTTATATAATAACTAAAGTAGAAGAGCCTTATATACACGGACTGAGTCTGACTGCCTGACACATTTCATTTAATGTCACATGACTGTGTGATTTGACTTGCCTCCGGTCTGTCAGCCTGTGCCCAGCTCCTTCAATTGCCGCCTGAGACGTCGCCTTTCGCCAGTGCCGCCACAAACTGCTCAACCTGCTGCAATGTTGCTGCCGCCTCTAATGCGCACAGTTAAAATTGTGTGCGCACGGCGTGCCGGGTCACGGGTGTGGGTGGAGGCGGAGCTTCAGCTGAGAAGCCAGGAGACAAGGTGGACCGGATCATAATATGTGGACCTGGACCGGATATATACACACTGCAGTATATACACACCGCACACACCCGGCCGGTCCTTATTTTGCAGCAGGGCAGCCAGCATTTCAATCCGGACTCCTCTGTGTGTTGTCAGTGACAGTTAGTGAGTCAGTCAGACAGACTGTCACTTACTTACCGACTCGGCAGCTCCTTCCTTCTCTAAGTATCCATGGTGGTCACACGCACTAAGTAACCCCCCCAGAACAAAATTAAAAGCCCCCCAACAAAATATATTTTTTACATATATATAAATAATAAATAAATAAAAACAGCTTCAGCATATGATCATGCATGGATGGGGGAGGGGCCCCCTAAGAAGCCGGGCCCTCGGGCAAGGGCCGATTTGCCCGACTTGTCAGTCCGCCCCTGTACTTACCTGCTGCAGACCCACAACCCTCTGTGTATATGTACTTTTTCATTTGCACACAAACAATATTCTATGTATATGTACTTATCTGTTGCAGACTCAAATCCCTCTGTATATATGTACTTACCAGCAACAGATTCACATCACTATTTCTGGAAGAACTTACCTGCAGTAGATTCACAGCCTTATGTGTATATGTACATACCTCCTGCAGACTCACAACCCTCTGTGAATATGTACTTACCTAGTGCACTCACAACCTAAATTGTATATGTACTTGCTGCAGACTGACAACCATCTGTGTATATGTACTTTTTCTTTTGCACACTCACAACACTCTATGGCATCTATTTATCAACCCGTCAACTATGCTGCATTCGCCGGCACCAATATGCTCGCCTAAGATCGCCTAACATCGCTGAAGCGGACCTGAATACGTTCTCCAAAGTTACCAAAAAAGCGATGAGCAGTGGACTGTTAACTAACAGTCATCGATCTCGCTGCTCTTCGGCTTTTTCCCAGCTTTATTGGTACCTTGTCACTAAACTCCCACACTATACTATACTGTTTTACCCATAAACCGCCGCTCCCGGACCCCGCCACCACCTACGTTATACTTATTAACCCCTAATCTCCCCCCCTACAGCGCCGCCACCTACATTATGTTATTAACCCCTAATCTGCCCCCCTACACCGCCGCCACCTACATTATACTTATTAACCCCTAATCTCCCCCCTACACCGCCGCCACCTACATTATGTTATTAACCCCTAATCTGCCCCCCTACACCGCCGCCACCTACCTACATTTATTAACCCCTAATCTGCCGTCCCCAACGTCGCCGCCACTATATTAAATTTATTAAGCCCTAACCCTAACACCCTAACACCCCCTAACTTAAATATAATTTATATAAATATAAATAAATATTCCTATCATTAAATAAATTATTCCTATTTAAAATAAACCCTAAGATAGCTACAATATAACTAATAGTTACATTGTAGCTATCTTAGGGTTTATTTTTATTTCACAGGTATTTATTTTAACTAGTTACAAAAACCCCCCCCACTAAATTACAGAAAAAAATAAAATAATTACAAGTTTTTTTAAACTAATTACACCTAATCTAATCCCCCTAACAAAATAAAAAAGCCCCCCCCCCAAAAAAAAAAGCCCTACCCTACACTAAATTACAAATAGCCCTTAAAAGGGCCTTTTGCGGGGCATTGCCCCAAAGTAATCAGCTCTTTTACCTGTAAAAAAAAATTACAAATCCCCCCCAACATTAAAACCCACCACCCACACAACCAACCCTACTCTAAAACCCACCCAATACCCCCTTAATAAAACCTAACACTAACCCCTTGAAGATTACCTTACCGGGAGAAGTGTTCACCCAACCGGGCCGAAGTCCTCAACGAAGCCGGCAGAAGTGGTGCTCCAGGCGGGCATCTTCTATCTTCATCCATCCGGCGCGGAGCGGCTCCATCTTCAAGACATTCGATGCGGAGCATCCTCTTCATCCGACGTCTTCTTGAACAATGACGGTTCCTTTAAGTGACGTCATCCAAGATGTCGTCCCTTCAATTCCGATTGGCTGATAGAATTCTATCAGCCAATCGAAATTAAGGTAGGAAAAATCCTACTGGCTGATGTAATCAGCCAATAGGATTGAAGTTCAATCCTATTGGCTGATCCAATCGGCCAATAGGATTGAGCTTGCATTCTATTGGCTGATTGGAACAGCCAATAGAATGCAAGCTCAATCCTATTGGCTGATTGCCTCAGCCAATAGGATTTTTCCTACCTTAATTCCGATTGGCTGATAGAATTCTATTCGTTGAGGAGGGATCTCCGGTCTTCAAAACTGTAAGTGGATCTTTGGGGGTTAGTGTTAGGTTTTTTAAGGGTTTATTGGGTGGGTTTTATTCTTAGGTTAGGGTTTGGGCACTTGAAAAAGAGCTAAATGCCATTTTAAGGGCAATGCCCATCCAAATGCCCTTTTCAGGGCAATGGGGAGCTTAGATTTTTTTAGTTAGGATTTTATTTGGGGGGTTGGTTGTGTGGGTGGTGGGTTTTACTGTTGGGGGGTTGTTTGTATTTTTTTTTTACAGGTAAAAGAGCGGATTTCTTTGGGGCAATGCCCCACAAAAGGCCCTTTTAAGGGCTATTGGTAGTTTAGTTTAGGCTAGGGTTTTTTTTTCATTTTGGGGGGGGCTTTTTTATTTTGATAGGGCTATTACATTAGGTGTAATTAGTTTAAGTATCTAATTAGATTTTTTTTTTGGGTAATTTAGTGTTAGTTTTTTTTGTAATTTAGGTAATTGTATTTAATTTAGGTAATTTATTTAATTGTAGTGTAAGGTTAGGTTTTATTGTAAGGCAGGTTAGGTTTTATTTTACAGGTAAATTTGTATTTATTTTAGCTAGGTAGTTAGTTAATAGTTAATAACTATTTACTAACTAGTCTACCTAGTTAAAATAAATACAAACTTGCTTGTGAAATAAAAATAAAACCTAAGCTAGCTACAATGTAACTATTAGTTATATTGTAGCTATCTTAGGGTTTATTTTATAGGTATTTAGTTTTAAATAGTAATTATTTAGTTATTAATAGTAGGTTTTATTTAGATTTATTTTAATTATATTTAAGTTAGGGGGTGTTAGGGTTAGACTTAAGTTTAGGGGTTAATAAATTTAGTATAGTGGCGGCAGATTAGGGGTTAATAAATGTAGGTAGGTGGCGGCGATGTTAGGGGCGGCAGATTAGGGGTTAATAATATTTAACTAGTGTTTGCGAGTCGGGAGTGCGGCGGTTTAGGGGTTAATATGTTTATTATAATGGTGGCGATGTCTGGAGTGGCAGATTAGGGGTTAATAACATTATGTAGGTGTCGGCGATGTCGGGGGCAGCAGATTAGGGGTTAATAAGTGTAAGATTAGGGGTGTTTAGACTTCGGGTTCATGTTAGGGTGTTAGGTGTAAACATAATTTTTCTTTCCCCATAGGAATCAATGGGACTGTGTTACGGAGCTTTACGCTGCTTTATTGCAGGTGTTAGGCTTTTTTTCATCCGGCTCTCCCCATTGATGTCTATGGGGAAATCATGCACGAGCACGTAAAACCAGGTTACCGCAGCTTTCAACAGCGCTGGTATTGGAGTGCGGTATGGAGCACAATTTTGCTCTACGCTCACTTTTTGCCTGTTAACGCCGGGTTTTTGTAAACCTGTAATACCAGCGCTGTAAGGAAGTAAGCAGTGACAATAACTTGCAAGTTATTACCGCACCCCTCATAACGCAAAACTCGTAATCTAGCCGAAAGTGACTTCTTGATATTTTTAGCCCGTCTAAAAGTGAATGATGGTCTATTTGGAATCAAGGATCTTAATTGTTCATCCACACGGAGAACATGCCAATGTTTATTTACAATTTTTTTAATCTGATCACTATCGGCTGAGTAAGTGGACACACATCGTAGGGTTTTGTCTTTCTTTTTAGCCTTAGGGGTGAGTAATTCTTTCCTGTCTCTGGTTATTGCCTTATTGTAAGCTCTGGCAAGAGAGTTTTTAGAATAACCTTTTCAGGAGTCTGGTTCTTAAATCTAATGCTGCTGTCTTAAAAATATCTACAGTGCTACAATTTCTCCTAGGATGCAAATATTCCCCCACTGGTAACCCTGTGACCGTGGATGGGTAATGGTGGCTATTAGCTTGAAGTATATTATTCGTAGCCGTCGCTTTTCTATAAGCGTCTGTCACCAAGTGGTTTTCAACTTCACAGATAGAAAGGTCGAGGAATTCCACTTTATCTTTACTAATGGTAGAAGTGAGATATAACCCAAAGGGTTTCACGTTAAGTACTTTAATGAAATCCAGCAGTAAATATTGAGGGCCATTCCACACAAAAAATATATCTATATATCTGGACCAGTGGGATATATGAGTGGTATAGTGTTTAAGTGACTCATGAAACACTACAGTCTCTTCCCACCAGTCCAGATATATATTTGAGTATGTGGGGGCACAAGAAGTACCCATAGCTGTCCCACATACCTGCAAGTAAAACCTGTCATCAAAAACAAAAGTTGTGAGTCAATACAAACTCTAAGAGTTTAATTAGAAATTCCTTCAATTCACTGGATATATTAGATTCTTTAAATAGAAAGTGAGAAATGGCTTTACAGCCCCAGTGAGTTTGTATGCTAGTGTAGAGTGACTCTACATCGCATGTAACAAGGATCGTCTCTAAATTTGTCTCAACTTTCTTGCACTTTGTTAAAATATGCATAGTATCCCTTGTGTAGGATGGAAGGGACTCAACTATATATCCGAGTCTCGAATCTACGTATTTACTTGCTTTCTCAGTTAGGGAGCCTATGCCTGACACTATAGGTCTCCCCGGTGGTATGGAAAGACTTTTATGTACTTTCGGCAGCAAGTAAAATGTGGTGACCCTCGGTTGTGTAACTTGTAAAAAACAAAACTCCTTGAGATCTCATTATCCAGAGCATCATTTATTAGTTTATTATATTTACTCAAAAATATCTCAGTGGGGTTACTTAGAAGATTTTTATAGTTATTAGTATTAAGAAGTTGTCTTTTGGCCCCTTCTTGGTACATAACATCTTCTATCTTCATCCATCCGGTGCGGAGCGGCTCCATCTTCAAGACATCCGGCGAGGAGCATCCTCTTCTTCCGACGACTAACAACGAAGGACGGTTCCTTTATGTGACGTCAACCAAGATGGCGTCCCTTGAATTCCGATTGGCTGATAGAATTCTATCAGCCAATAGGAATTAAAGGTGAAAAAATCATATTGGCTGATGCAATCATGAGATCTAAAACTTCCATGCACAAAGCTACTGAAGGGAATGATTGAAACTGAAGGTTCTGACAAGCTGAAACCAATTTTAATTGTCTCTTGTCTGTTAGAGACAGAGTCATGGACACTGAATCTATCTGGAAACCTAAAAAGGTGACCCTTGTCTGAGGAATCAAATAACTTTTTGGTAAATTGATCCTCCAACCATGTTTTCAAAGAAACAACACTAGTTGATTCATGTGAGATTCTGTAGAACGTAAAGACTGAGCTAGTACCAAGATATCGTCCAAATAAGGAAATACCGCAATACCCTCTGATTACAGAGAGTAGGGCACGAGAACCTTTGAAAAGATTCTTGGAGCTGTCGCTTGGCCAAAAGGAAGAGCAACAAATTGGTAATGCTTGTCTAGAAAAGAGAATCTAAGGAACTGCTAGTGATCTGGATGAATCAGAATATGAAGATATGAATCCTGTAAGTCTATTGTGGACATATAATGCCCTTGCTGAACAAAAGGCAGAATAGTCCTTATAGTCACCATTTTGAAAGTTGGTACTGTTACATAACGATTCAAAATCTTTAGATCCAGAACTGGTCTGAATGAATTTTCTTTCTTTGGCACAATGAATAGATTTGAATAAAACCCCAGACCCTGTTCCTGAAACGGAACTGGCATGATTACCCCTGATAACTCCAGGTCTGAAACACACTTCAGGAAAGCCTGAGCCTTTTCTGGGTTCGCTGGAATACGTGTGAGAAAAAATCTTCTCACAGGCGGTCTTACTCTAAAACCTATCCTGTACCCCTGAGAGACAATACTCTGAATCCAATGATTTTGGACTGAATTGATCCAAACATCTTTGAAAAACTTTAATCTGCCCCCTACCAGCTGAGCTGGAATGAGGGCCGCACCCCCATGCGGACTTGGGGGCTGGTTTTGATCTCTTAAATGGCTTGGATTTATTCCAAATTGAGGAAGGCTTCCAATTGGAAACAGATTCCTTTGGGGAAGGATTAGATTTCTGTTCCTTATTAAGTAGAAAGGAACAAAAACCGTTAGAAGCTTTAAATTTACCATTAGACTTTTTATCCTGTGGCAAAAAGGCTCCCTTCCCCCCAGTGACAGTTGAAATTATTGAATCCAACGGAGAACCAAATAATTTATTACCTTGGAAGGAAAGAGATAGCAATCTTGACTTAGAAGTCATGTCAGCATTCCAAGATTTAAGCCATAAAGCTCTTCTAGCTAAAATAGCTAAAGACATATATCTAACATCAATTTTGATGATATCAAAAATGGCATCACAAATGAAATTATTAGCATGTTGAATTAATTTAACAATGCTAGACACATTATGATCCGATACTTGTTGCGCTAAAGTTTCCAACCAAAAAGTTGAAGCATCAGCCAAAGAAATTGCAGGCCCAAGAAGATGACCTGAATATAAATAAGCCTTCCTTAGATAAGATTCAAGTTTCCTATCTAAAGGATCTTTAAAAGAAGTACTGTCTTACGTAGGAATAGTAGTATGTTTAGCAAGAGTATAGATAGCCCCATCAACTTTAGGGATCTTATCCCAAAACTCCAATCTATCAGTTGGCAAAGGATACAATTTTTTAAACCTTGAAGAAGGAATAAAAGAAGTACCAGGCCTATTCCATTCCTTTGAAATAATATCTGAAATAGCATCAGGAACTGGAAAAACCTCTGGAATAACCACAGGAGGTTTATAAACAGAATTTAAATGTTTACTAGTTTTAATAGCAAGATGACTAGTTTCCTCAATATCCAATGTAATCAACACTTCTTTTAATAAAAGAACGAATATACTCCATTTTAAATAAATAAGAGGATTTGTCAGTGTCAATATCTAAGGCAGGATCTTCTGAATTAGATAGATCCTTATCAGAGAAAGATAAATCAGTATGTTGCCGGTCATTTGAAATTTCATCAACTCTATGAGAAGTTTTAAAAGACCTTTCACGTTTATTAGAAGGCGGGATGGCAGACAAAGCCTTCTGAATAGAATCAGCAATAAAATCTTTTAGATTCACAGGTGTATCTTGTACATTAGATGTTGAAGGAACAGCAACAGGCAATGTATTATTACTGATGGACACATTTTCTGCATGTAAAAGTTTATCATGACAACTATTACAAACCACAGCTGGAGATATAATCTCCACAAGTTTACAACAAATGCACTTAGCTTTGGTAGAACTGTTATCAGGCAGCAGGGTTCCAACAGCGATTTCTGAGCCAGGATCAGATTGAGACATCTTGCAAATGTAAGAGAAAAATACAACATATAAAGCAAAATTATCAATTTCCTTATATGGCAGTTTCAGGAATGGGAAAAAAAAATGCAAACAGCATAGCCCTCTGATAGAGAAAAAAGGCAAGAGGCATATAGGAATGGGGTTTTAAATAATGAAAATATTTGGCGCCAAGTATGACGCACAACACAAACAGAAAAATATTTTTTGGTGCTAACAACATCTGGAAATGACACACTCGCGTCATTGAAGACGCAACCTTATGAAAGAACTCAGCGTCAACTAAGACGTGGGAAGTGATGACTTTGCGTCATCGAACGTAACTTCGTGCCAAAGAAAATCTTGCGCCAAAAATGACGCAATATACTTTGGCATTTTGCGCCCTCACGAGCCTAATTCTGCCCGCAAATTTAAAAAGACAGTCAATTAACTATACCCCAGGTAAGAAATACATTTTTCCTAAACAATGCATTTCCCAGATATGAAACTGACAGTCTGCAAAAGGAAATATACTGAAAACCTGA
Source organism: Bombina bombina (assembly GCF_027579735.1). Lineage (NCBI taxonomy): Eukaryota > Metazoa > Chordata > Amphibia > Anura > Bombinatoridae > Bombina > Bombina bombina. Next base: position 819,151,112 of record NC_069502.1, read on the forward strand.
ATTATGGCAAATATAAGTACAATACATATATTTAGAACTTTATATAAATGCATAAAGTGCCAAACCATAGCTGAGAGTGTCTTAAGTAATGAAAACATACTTACCAAAAGATACCCATCCACATATAGCAGATAGCCAAACCAGTACTGAAACGGTTATCAGTAGAGGTCATGGAATATGAGAGTATATCGTCGATCTGAAAAGGGAGGTAGGAGATTAATCTTTACGACCGATAACAGAGAACCTATGAAATAGATCTCCCGTGAGGAAAACCATTGCATTCAATATTTGATACTCCCTTCACATCCCTCTGACATTCACTGTACTCTGAGACGAATTGGGATTCAAAATGCTGAGAAGCACATGTCAACGTAGAAATCTTAGCACAAACTTACTTCACCCCCTCCATAGGAGGCAAAGTTTGTAAAACTGAATTGTGGGTGTGGTGAGGGGTGTATTTATAGGCATTTTGAGGTTTGGGAAACTTTGCCCCTCCTGGTAGGATTGTTTATCCCATACGTCACTAGCTCATGGACTCTTGCCAATTACATGAAAGGAACAGCTTTATCTTTATGGTTTTCAAAACCTTGTGATATATTTTCCTTGCAGCAGGCTTACGAGCCTGTATCATAGTGTTAATTACAGAGTCAGAGAAACCTCTATAACTAAGGACTAAGCTTTCAATTTCCATGCCTTCAAATTTAGAGATTTAAGATCCTGGATTGAAAAAAGGGCCTTGAGACAGAAGGTCTGGTCTTAGAGGAAGTGACCAAGGTTGGCAACTGGACATTCGGATCTATCTGGAAACCTAAAAAGGTGACCTTTGTCTGAGGAATCAAGAAACTCTCTGGTAAATTGATCCTTCAAACATGTCTTTGAAGAAACAGCAGAAATTGTTTTATCTGAGATTCTGCTAAATGAAAAGATTGAGCTAGTACCAAGATATCGTCCAAATAAGGAAACACGCAATACCCTGCTCTCTGATTACAGATAGAAGGGCACCTAGAACTATTTAGAATATTCTTGGTGCTATTGCAAGGCCAAATGGAAGAGCGCCAAATTGGTAATGCTTGTTTAGAAAAGAGAATCTCAGAAAACTATAGTGATCTGGATGAATCGGATTGTGAAGGTAAGCATCCTGTAAGTCTATTGTGGACATGAAGTGACCTTGCTGAACAAAAGGCAGAATAGTCCTTATAGTCACCATCTTGAAAGTTGAGACTCTTACAAAACGATTTAAAATTTTCAGATCCAAAATTGTTCTGAAATAATTTTACTTCTTTGGTACAATGAATAGATTTGAATAAAAACCCCAATCCTTGTTCTTGCTGTGGAACTGGGATAATTACCCCTGAGAGTTCTAGATTTGAAACACATTTCAGAAAGGCTTGAGCTTTTACTGGGTTTTTTGGTACATGGGTAAGAAAGAATCTTCCCAAAGGAGGTCTTTTTCTGAATCCTATTCGATACCCCTGAGAAATTATATTCTAAATCTACTGATTTTGGACAGAGTATGTCCAAACTTTTTGAAATAGTTTTAGTCTGCCCCCTTCCAGTAGAACTGTCTTGAGGTTTGCACCTTCATGTAGGTTTAGGGGCAGGATTTGGTTTCTTATAAGGCTTTGATTTATTCCAATTCGGAGATGGTCTCGAATTAGAGCCTGAGGCCTTAGGGGGAAAAAAGGTTTTCTGTTCTCTATTCTGATGAAAGGAAGGAAAATGATTGAGAGCTTTACATTTACCCTTAGATTTCTTGACACCATGTCAACATTCCAAGATTTAAGCCATAAAGCTCTTCTAGTTAGAATGGCTAAAGACATGGATTTGACATTGATCTTCATAACATCCACTATAGCATCACAAATAAAATGATTTGTTTGTTGAAGTAAAACAATAATGTTTGATAATTCCGAATCTGAAGACAACTGCTGTGCTAAACTGTCCAACCAAAATGTAGAAGCAGCAGCAACATCAGCAATAGATATAACTGGTCTAAGAATATAGTCAGTGTGTAAATATGCCCATCTTTGATCATTTTCAAGCTTCCTGTCTAAAGGACCCTTAAAATAAGTACTGTCCTCCATAGGAATAGTAGTACGTTTGACAAGAGTAGACATTGCCCCATCAACTTTAGGAACTGTTTCCCAAAGTTTATAAATTGGTTACAGGTAAAGGATACAATTTCTAAAACCTAGAAGAAGGGTAAAAAGAGGTACCAGGCTTAGACCATTCTTTAGCAATCACATTAGAGATAGCGTCAGGAATAGGAAATACTTTAGGAGTAACAACAGTAGTCTTACATACAAAATTTAGATGATTACTAGCTTTATCATCAGGAGGTTTAGACTCCTCAATAGCCAAATGAAACAAAACTTCCTTTAAGAGAGAACGACTATAATTTATCTTTAATAAAAAAAGATTTGTCTATATCTGTCTCTGACGTGGCATCCTCTGAAACAGAGGAAACCTCATCAGTAGAGGATACGTCAGTATGCTGAAGGTCAGAACTTAATTCACTAGGTTTAGGAACATGTTGCAAAACCCTTTCACTTTTATTTGAAGGCAAAATAGCAGTCATTGCCTTCTTAATAGCTGCAACAATAAAACCTTACATTTCTGCAGTAATGCTATGTACATTAGACTAAAATGGAATAACAGTTGGTGTATTTGTACTAATAGATATATTATCAGCATTTAACAATTTGTCAAAACAAGAGCCCCATAATTGAGCTGAAGAATTTAGATCAGCTTTATTACAACAAACACACTTAGTTTTGGTAGATATGTGTTCAGGCAGCTCAAATCCTATGGTAACATCAGAGGCAGGTTCAGTTTGAGACATAATTTCAAAAAACTAAATTTGAAAAAAATAAATAAATTATGCATATTTATATCCATGCTCCTATATATGATATATATATATATATATATATATATATATATATATATATATATATATATATAAGCATTTCAACAAAGTGCAAGCACTCACTGGTCTTAGTTAAAATATCCAAAAATGTATTAAGTCATAATTAAAAGAGTGACATAACGTTTCAGCATGGCATTGTGCCTTTGTCAAATGTCAGCATATATTCACAAAGTATATAACACACTTAAAATCATCTAACACAAATGTTAAAAACATACCCCTTGGGGGGCGGAGCTAGCCATAGCACTGACTAGACGTGTATTCACTGAGCTCCTGAGGCTAAAAGTTAAAAAGGGCTCCACAAAGTGTAAATTTACATGGCTAACGTCACTCAAACTGCTAGCTATTATAGGTGGACACTATCCTTTGGCAGTTTGATCTGCTTCATCAGCTTTGTCCGCCTGATTCGTTAATACGAACCCATTCACCTACTTTACTGTGAGCGGCTGTTATCGGCTCTAACCCGGAGGGCTGGGGATCCACTCCGGGTCAACCAACATCTGTTCACGCATATTTGGATCTCGCTACATAGCCCAGCTGCTACTGCCCTAGAGGACATCGGCACTCACGAGCGGACACTAAACACCTCTACTACTTGTGGCTGCAGCTGTGCCTCTGCTCCGGAGGGCCGGGGCTCCGCTCCGGAGTGCTTGATACAGCGATTGGCAGCCCGCACTTGTTCTCAGCTCCCCCCTGTCAGCACCGCTCCGGAGGGTCGGGGATCCGCTCCTGAGCGCTCAACTAGCGGCACCTGCTGTACCTGATAAGGCGACATCAGACCGGGTGTCCTGCCCGGGTGCATCTGGAGGTCTTCACTGCCGGTGGTCCTTGCATGGAGGAGATCGGAAGCGGACTACTTACCTCCTGTATATCATCAGGTGGTAGGCTGTGCTGGGAGGCTAACTGGCTCATTTAGACCTACAAACTTGGTGAGAAGCTGTCCGGGCCTTCTTGTTGCGCAGTCTTCAGAAAAGGCGCGAACACCCGCCATCTTGGGCTTCAGCGCTCCCTCACACCTACACTGGGCCAGGAGTAACAGCCATCTGCCAACGGAGAGAGTTTTTGCTACTGTGTCTATCCAGACAAAAACTGTTGTGCTTTTCTTCGCAGCGTGACCTACTCCAGGGACCGTGTAAGAAACTGCTGGTATACTTGGAACCCTATACTATTCCCTTAGACCCCGGTGGGTAGGCTGCACACAAGTGATAATTAAGGCTGTTACCCGGCTACATACAGGGCCTGGGACATTATACCCCACTATCTGAGCTGGATTTATCTCCCCTTCTTACCGCAACTTTTTCATAAAGGTTTGGAACTTGTGGGAACACAGCCTAATAGGAGACTTCACTGCTGGATATTAACCACTTCTCCCATTTACCTATTTCTTACACAATAAGTTGCAACTTCTCATCTATATCTCCTTCTCCACAAGAGAGCACTACTAAGGCCTTAATCTGAGGAGGTAGCTCTCATACTCTCTGGATTCAGATATATGTAATAACTTTGGCTCACCACATCTTTAAAATTAATCTCCATAAACACCCCCCCTAAGGTAGCTAGAGGTGTACTGTATTCCAAACCCCTGCTCTGGTTCACCATTCTTATATGCTCCTGCTCAAGCACCTCTGCTAGACCATCTATGTGCTGAACTTTTTTTTTTTTTTTTTTAACCCCCTTTGAGTATTAGCTGCTGCGTCAGCTTTATTGTCCTCAGGTTTGTAGCCTGAGGTGGAGTGCTATTATATTTCTTGCAGTAACATCCAATGTCTTATATTGCAGGTCATTAAGTTTAAGCCTGGTTCATATGTTAGCCAAAAGCTACTGTATATACATATCTAGGGCCTGGTAATTTGTTCTAGTTATATGGTCTTACTCTATAACAATAGCCCCAGGGTTAAATCACTATAAGGTTGGTGTTTTGAATGTATATAGAGATATATCTGCATTAGTAATGTAACCGCTCCTCTCAGGCTTTGGAGGTGTCCTCTCCTCCCTTTCCCACCAGGCTATCGCTGGCGGGTCATACCCCTGTTCCCTTACCTAGCTCTATATATCTATCTGAGTTGTAAAGCCCAGTCACCTAACCCACATACTCGCTTCCCCCCCCCACCACCCCCCCAGAATAACATTTTGGCTGAGTTAGCTGCATAGGTGATTACAGTAATATGCCACATATGTGATTTTCCCTCACCTCCCCACCCTCACCCTGCCAACCTGATTTTTAGGCCCTTATTCAATATACTAAGCTAAGTGATAACCCATTAGCTCTGGCCTCGGATTGCTTAATCCCCAACACTCGGGGCGTAGTGCTTCCCATCATTTTATTCTAGTTATCTACTAGGGCCTTTGCTACCTAGAGTTGTTCTAAACATTGAAGCATATTTCTGTGTGTCCTTATTGCTCTGTGTTTTTGTGATAGTCCTGTGGGTCCCGCTGCACGGGACGGGCTGCATTGGTCCCCCTCGCGCCTCCTCCGCTCCGGCCCAGCTTGTCTGGGTTGGTCACTTCCACTTCCCCTTTTCCCTTCCTCTTGGTCGTATCCCCCTCCCTGAGGTGCGTGGGGGCTCTTTGGAGCCGTCAACATTGCTGAGGCGTAGTGCTATGTGCTAGGTGTCACTCCTTACGAGGACAGTGCGGGCCCCGCTCTTACAGTATACCATATATTGCTAATGTATTACCCAGGTGTTGAAATTTAACCCTTCTTTCTCTCTGAGTTTAGTCCAGGGCTTTAACGACTTCTCTGTGGGTACGTGGTCAGGGTGGGCCTTGTCTCCACCATACAGACAAACTCCTTGGTCTCCTTTAACCATCAATCATGTCACACTCAGCTAGAAAAAACACCAAGACCCAAGCGGCCTCGAAGCAGACTGTCCTAGACCATTTCTCTCAACCGTGCAAGAAACCTCCCTCTGTGAGCAAGGACATTAGCGACCCAGAATCTCAAGATGAGGGTTCGCAATCAAGTTCTCCGTCTGTTGCGCATCTCAACCACTACATCACCGAAAGTACTCTCCAGAAACTCCTCGCAGCTCAGACTAAATCTATCACTGCTGAGATTCAGAGAAGTTCGGCTGAACTTAAAAAGGAAATCCAAGAAATAGGAGATAGGGTTGATTCCCTCGAACGGCAACAAGACGATCTGGCTACCGATAACTCAAACCTCCTGGCCTACGCAGAAAATCTAGCCGAACAAATCTCCCAGCTGGAGCTGAAGCTGGCAGATGTGGAGGACAGAGCTAGGAGGAACAATATAAGATTTAGAGGCATACATGAGACGGTAAACACGGGTGGTTTACAGGAATTTCTCACAGCTTTGTTCACCGCATACTTGGGACCCCTGGAAGGCAACATGTATGCTATGGAGAGGGCCCACAGGGCTCTCCAGCCACGTTCAGTATCATCAGATAGACTGAGAGATGTGGTCGTCTGCTTCCACCACTTTACCTTCAAAGACCGGTTGATGCAGGCAGCATACAACAGACCTACTTTGCCCGATAATCTCAAAGATATCCAACTCCTACCTGACCTCTCCTCACATACCTTGCAACAACGAAAGCTCTATGCTCCAATTACTACTCAGCTGAGGAAAGCAGGGATCAAATATAGGTGGGGATTCCCCACTAAGCTGATTGTGACTAAGGACAATCAAACCCACACAGTCTCTTCACCTTCTATGGGAGGCACTCTACTAGCTAATTGGGGCCTCCAAGCTGCCCCCAGCAACCAGCAAGAGTCTCGCTCCAGATTGAGGGTCACAGCCCCCGAATGGTCTGTCAAAGAACAAAGACCAAAGCGGTCAAAATCGAACCCCCCTGACCACACCCTGAGGCCTCAGGCCTCACCCACTTGAGATTGTCGGCATGCATTTCAATACCACTGTCAGGTTCATATACTGTGATTTGTTTCCATTTTCAATATTTATTGTAACTAATTTAAGTTAGAGTTTAAGTTGATATATATGGTTAATTAGCTATTATGTGATTTTCTTATAGTTGAGCGGGGCTACTTGCACTAGTCCCTCTGTCTTTTAGACAAGGTTAACTCCCCCCCCCCCAATTTCTGGTGCCCATTCTAGGGCCCCACATAGGTGGACTACTTCCACTTGCTATCCTTCATCCTTCATCCTCCCCTCCAACCAACCTTTGACCCTACCCTTCTCTCCCTCCCCCCCCCCAGGAATTCTAAATGGCCTCCCTCAGATTCCTCACTCATAATGTCAGAGGCCTCAACACTGTGGGCAAGAGATGCCTTCTATCACGATCCCTGCGTCACCACGGAGCGGACGTAGCCTTCCTTCAGGAGACGCACCTCCTAGCGGACTCCCCCCCCCCCACATTTCCAAGGACTTCCCAGTTTTTGAGGCGGCTTCCTTCACAAAGAAAGCCAGAGGGGTAGCCGTCCTAATACACAAAAGAGTGGCTTACGAGCCCCTCTTTATATTCAGAGACCCTCAGGCTAGATATCTCATCCTTATATGTAATTTAGATCATGTCACATATACCCTTGTTTCGGTCTATCTCCCAAACTCACTTCAACCCAGATACCTCAGGAAAGTCCTTCTGCATGTGGAGAAGGTCAAACAAGGCAGAGTTATCCTCGCTGGTGACCTGAACATGGTATGGGATGAGAAGATAGATAGGAAAACAGGCCCCTCTAAGAGACTCCCCTCCAACCACGACCCTACCAGTCGTAGGTTCCGGGAACTTATTTTGACATTTGGAGGTCCCTACATCCTCTAGACAAAGATTTCACCCACTTCTCCCACCCTCACTCTACACACTCTAGGCTTGATTACTTTTTTTTCCACCCCACTGACCTGGATCTGGTCCGCTCCGTGAATATTCACCTTACCCCGTGGTCAGATCATGACCTTATCACTTTAGACATTGACTCTAGTCACACTACTAAAACCAGAGCCCCATGGAGACTGCCACACCATCTCCTTTCGGATGTTCCGTTTAGAGAAGAGATCAGGAAAGAGATTTGTTTCACCCTCCAGACCAATGATACCCCAGAAGTTAGTGAGAATACTATCTGGGGGGCATTTAAGGCTACTCTACGAGGCCTTTTCATCCGTAAGCAGGCTCATCTCAGGAGACAAGCAGGCCTTTCCCTCTCCCAAGCACATAGCAGACTGCGGGTGCTTGAAACCCAACGGCGGATCTCGGACTCGGTAGCCTACAAATCTGAGGTGGAAGACCTTAGGCGGCACATATGCCAATTAGAATTCCGTAAAACACAATCCAATCTCCTCCGTCTGAAACACCTCCTATACTCCAAGGGCAATAAAGCAGATTCTTTACTAGCCAATAAAATCAGGCAGCGTGCAGGTGCCACTCGTATTCATGAAATCAAACAGGGTGGCTGTTCAGTCCGACTTCCTTCCCAGATTGGCCAACAGTTCCATAAGTTTTATTCTGAACTCTATAATATAGGCAATACCGCGACGCTCGGGAAAGCCCCCTCGGAAAACATAGATTCCTTCCTTCACTCCCTTGAGCTTCCCACCCTTGATGACTCTCATAAAGAGTGCATTGACTCCCCGATTACTAGCCAGGAGGTTAAATTGGTTATTAAAAAACTAAAATCTCTTAAAGCCCCTGGACCTGATGGCTTCACGGCCATTTTCTACAAGACATACCTAGCAGAACTCGCCCCTATGCTTACCAGATTTTTCAATAAGGCTATGTCCACAGGGAAATTCGACAAGGAATTCCTTGAGGCCTCCATTATCACCATTCCCAAACCCAATAAAGATCCTACCATTTGCGCTAATTATCGACCCATTTCACTCATCAATACCGACGTTAAGATCTACGCCAAAATCCTGGCTAATCGGCTAGCAAAATTGCTCCCAACACTTATTGACCCAGACCAGGTCGGGTTCATACCAGGGAGAGAAGGCCCAGATAACACCAGGAGGCTCCTTAACATACTCCTAGAGGCCAAGAGACTAAATAGGCCACTTGCGGTGCTCTCTCTGGATGCCGAGAAGGCCTTTGACCGCGTCAGATGGGAATACCTCTGGCGGGTCTTAGAGAACTTCCAGTTCCCTACACGAATTATTTTGGCAATCAAAGCTTTATATTCCTCCCCAGTGGCCTTGGTGAGAGGACTGGGGTTTGACCCCACTCCCTTCCCTATATCTAATGGCACCCGTCAGGGTTGCCCCCTTTCACCGATTTTGTTCGCACTGGCCATGGAGCCTCTGGCTGCGGCCATCAGGACGGATAACGAGATTTCGGGAATCACCCTACACGGTACGGTCCACAAAGTAGCCCTATTTGCAGATGATACTACCCTGTTCTTCTCCAGTCCCTCTCGAGAGATCCCGAGACTCCTGTCCCTCCTAGAGACATTTAGTTCCTTGTCGTACTATAAATTAAATCACTCGAAATCTGAACTATACACCTCTGGGTTTCCCGAGGAGGTCTCCAAAAACTTATGTAAAAAATATAAGTTTATCCCCAGCCATAAGTACGTATCCCATCTCGGTGTTAAATTATCCAATTCTCTCCCTCAAATTCTTGAAGATAACCTCAAACCACTTTTGACCGAGCTAAGGTCCCTGCCCACACGTTGGAACTTCAAATGTGTATCCTGGTTAGGACGCATAGCAGCTCTAAAGATGAGCTATCTTCCTAAACTCACGTATGCACTCCGTTGTCTACCAATAAGAGTTCCCAGAACCCTTTTAGTACAGTTCCAGAGCGCCTGTACCAAATACATTTGGCAGGGTAAACCCCCTAGAGTTGCTCATAATGCCCTGCAATACCCTAAAATACACGGCGGGGTTGCTTCTCCCTCTATTTTTAGGTATGCGGATGCCGCTATGCTCACCCATATCTCTCAATGGGGTGTCAAAGACTCAGACAGCAAATGGAGGTCTATTGAACAAGCCTCCCTACCACATAACCTTACGTTAAGGGACCTAATATGGACGCCACCCCATTGCAGAAGGAATCTGGGTGCCTCTAATCCGATTATACAGGAATGCCTATTCGCCTGGGACCGCCTGAGGCATAACCCCAAGGTAGCCCCTCACCCTTCCCCAATTACCTCCGTAACTGGTCTTCTGTCCGGTTTACCGGACTCCCATCCAAACGCTTGGGCTCGGCTGGGTATTATGAAGGTGGGAGACCTTTGGTCAACCCCGCCACATACAACCTTTCCCCCCTACACCCAACTCAACATAACCCCATCTACACCCTTGTATATGAAATTTGAATACTCCAGAGTTACTAGTTTCTTATCTAGGTGAGGTTTCAAACCATCTCTGCCTCGACAGCTTACCATCTGGGAAGCTAGATGGCAACAGGGGCTCAGACTGGGCAAACCACTGTCCTTACACTATTCCCTTATGGAAGGCGCTGCCCCAGCTGACAAAGCCCAACATATTCTGAAATGGGAACGGAGGTTAGACTTTACGAAACCCTCTCTGGAGTGGCAATGCACGCTCCTTTTTACAAAGAAAACCCTTCATTGCATTACCATCCTTGAAACCTACATTAAGGTGCTCAGACACTGGTATTATGTCCCAGCTAGGCTTGCGAAAATCTTTCCAGAGGCCTCCCCCATTTGTTGGAGAGACTGCTCGCACATAGGAGATATGATCCACATTTGGTGGAGCTGTCCCAGACTCAAACCTCTCTGGAACAAATGTTTCTCCACATTAACCAGTTTGGGTATCAACCTACCCAGAACTCCCGAGACGGCTCTGTTTCACTTAGGTGTATGTAAATTACCCAAACATTATGGTGCACTTTGTATTTACCTTCTATCAGCTGTTAAACTTAATATAGCGAGATCTTGGAAAAGATCCCTTCCCCCAGCCTGGTCGGATATTATATCCACTATGGCATACATGTACTCTATGGAGAAGAGTATCTATTATGCCTCGGGTGGGACTGATTTCTTTGAACTGATCTGGTCCGATTGGAAAAATAGATTTGATACTCTCTGGCTTCCCACCTTTGACACCTAAATGGCAGTACACCCCTAACCACATAAGCAGTAGATCTGACCTCACCCTTGCACGTCTGAATTAGCCCCCTTTTAAAGTTATCTTAGCGTATCTTCCTACCCTTTTCCCCTTCCCTCTCCCCCCTTCCCCTTTAAAGCTGCACGAATAGCGAACCGGTGGTTGGCCATCCTGTCACGGAACTGAGTAATCGTTTTGCCCACATATACACTGGAGCAAGGACAAACCAGTATATAGATAACATGGTTACTCATGCAACTCAACCGGTTGGTGATCTTATATCTCCTGTTCAAATGTGGATGCTGGAAGGAATTTCCTTTGGACATACTGTTACAGGTGGTACAATTACCACAGGGAAAACATCCCATTTTGGTTGATTTCAGCCACGACTCCTTGCGGTAATGACTGACAGGGTCAGACTTAACCAGGTAGTCCCTGAGATTCTTGGCTCTGCGATACACCAACCTCGGTGCCGGCATGTTGCAAAAAGGCAATGTGGGATCCGTCTCCACCACCGGCCAGTGCCTACGCATCGCTCCTGTCAACCTCTCATTTCCAGGGGAGTAGGTAGTAACCAGGTTAAGTTGTTCAGGCTTGGTCCCTCCCATAGTAATGTTACTTTTGGTGCCATCAGTGCTAAGTAATTTCTCTTGAGTCTTGGCAACTTCAGCCATAGGATATCCTCTGTTTCTCAATTTCCTACCCATCTCTTCCATCTGGGTTGATCTCAGTGACAACTCACTGTTATTTCTCAAGACCCGGGTGAGCTGGGAGGTTAAGACACCTTTCTTTTGGTGTACAGGGTGGAAGCTTCTGGCGTCCAATAGTGAGTTACGGTCCGTGGGTTTAGTGTACAAAGATGTACCAAACCGCAGACCGCCAGAATCAACCACCTTGAACACGTTCAGATCCAAAAAATGTACATTCATAGAGTCAAATTCAAGTTTAAACCGTATAGGACACTACATGTGGTTCAAATGTGACACCCACTCACGCAACATCAATTCACTACCCCTCCAAATTAGGAACACGTCATTGATATAGCGTGTATAATATCTCACCTGGGGGTGCTCAAATGGTTTCATGAGTTCACTTTCATACCATGCCATAAAAATGTTAGCGTAAGTGGGTGCCACATTCGAACCCATGGCAGTCCCAGCCACCTGTAAATAATAACATTCCTCAAATTTAAAATAGTTTTTCTCCAAACAGAATTTCAACAATGTGCAGAGGAACTCAATCGGGGGTCCACAGTAATGATCATTACCAGTCACCATGGCCCTGACAGCCTCAACCCCACCAGTGTGGGGGATCACCATGTAGAGGCTGTCAACATCCATGGTGACCAGAATGTCATCCTGCTGGAGATCAGTGTACCCTTTCAAAATCCTTAACAGGCTTGGTAAATCCTGTAAGTATGCATCAGTATTCTTAACCATATTCTGAAGATGCGAGTCAATATAGATGGCTATATTTCCCACTCACACCTATAAATCCCTCATTGATTCATTCCTTCAATGCAGCCTTGAGGCTGGTTATTTGAGTGAAAAGGAATATGCATTTCTGGTCACTGATTTTCCAATTGTACCTGCATTATACCTTCTTCCGAAGGTTCACAAGACCCTGGTGAACCCCCCTGGCAGACCTATCGTGTCTGTCCGGGGGTCAGTACTTACAAATATAGCGATCTATATTGACTCGCATCTTCAGAATGTGGTTAAGAATACTGATGCATACTTACAGGATTCACCAAGCCTGTTAAGGATTTTGAAAGGGTACACTGATCTCCAGCAGGATGACATTCTGGTCACCATGGATGTTGACAGCCTCTACATGGTGATCCTACACACTGGTGGGGTTGAGGCTGTCAGGGCCATGGTGACTGGTAATGATCATTACTGTGAACCCCCGATTGAGTTCCTCTGCACATTGTTGAAATTCTGTTTGGAGAAAAACTATTTTAAATTTGAGGAATGTTATTATTTACAGGTGGCTGGGACTGCCATGGGTTCGAATGTGGCATCCACTTACGCTAACATTTTTATGGCATGGTATGAACGTAAACTCATGAAACCATTTGAGCACCCCCAGGTGAGATATTATACACGCTATATCGATGACGTGTTCCTAATTTGGAGGGGTAGTGAATTGATGTTGCGTGAGTGGGTGTCACATTTGAACCACATGTAGTGTCCAATATGGTTTAAACTTGAATTTGACTCTATGAATGTACATTTTTTGGATCTGAACGTGTTCAAGGTGGTTGACTCTGGCGGTCTGCGGTTCGGTACATCTTTGTACACTTAACCCACAGACCATAACTCACTATTGGACGCCAGAAGCTTCCACCCTGTACACCAAAAGAAAGGTGTCTTAACCTCCCAGCTCACCCGGGTCTTGAGAAATAACAGTGAGTTGTCACTGAGATCAACCCAGATGGAAGAGATGGGTAGGAAATTGAGAAACAGAGGATATCCTATGGCTGAAGTTGCCAAGACTCAAGAGAAATTACTTAGCACTGATGGCACCAAAAGAAACATTACTATGGGAGGGACCAAGCCTGAACAACTTAACCTGGTTACTACCTACTCCCCTGGAAATGAGAGGTTGACAGGAGCGGTGTGTAGGCACTGGCCGGTGGTGGAGACGGATACCTACATTGCCTTTTTGCAACATGCCGGCACCGAGGTTGGTGTATCGTAGAGCCAAAAATCTCAGGGACTACCTGGTTAAGTCTGACCCTGTCAGTCATTACCGCAAGGAGTCGTGGCTGAAATCAACCAAAATGGGATGTTTTCCCTGTGGTAATTGTACCATCTGTAACAGTATGTCCAAAGGAAATTCCTTCCAGCATCCACATTTCAACAGGAGATATAAGATCACCCACCGGTTGAGTTGCATGAGTAACCATGTTATCTATATACTGGTTTGTCCTTGCTCCAGTGTATATGTGGGCAAAACGATTACTCCGTTCCGTGACAGGATGGCCAACCACCGGTTCGCTATTCGTGCAGCTTTAAAATCAGGCGAATCGGAACAACCAGTAGCTCGCCATTGTGTAACACACAAACACTCAGTGTCAAGCATAAGGTCCATGTTGATTGACCACGTACCACCTATGCCAAGAGGGGGTGATAGGGCTAAGAGACTACTGCAATTGGAGAGTAGATGGATACATAGATTGGACACATTGGTTCCAAAAGGGTTGAATACGTCACTTGACTTTAGTCCTTTTTATTAAACCTGCACCCTTGTGACTTTCGTTTTGTAACCCATTCAATTCCTCCATGTGAAGCTCACTGTTTATAAGTTTCTACCTATACTCCAGGGAGGCTTGATGTCACTATATATATATATAATATTATTTTATTTAGTGAAAATGTGTGTCAGTGTTCAACTCTTGCAATTTGGATGATATTGTTTAACATGGATATATGTGCAGTTTGTGTATTATTTATTTGCTGCCATTGTCGTTGGTAATGGGGTATTGACTGATCAATTAATATGATTTATTGGTCTTTCAATTCTTCAAGTTGGTCATCATGATATTGTTGTCTTTTGATAGAATGCGTACATGACATCGGACACCGTGCATTATTAACTTTACCCAGAACTATATGTCTGTGAGATATATATATGACCCTGTGCTTGGTCTATTTTGGGTCCTTAGTGTGGATGTTATGTTTGCACGGTTGATCGATCTCATGCACTCTCTGCCACTTTTGCATCTTTTGCTGCTATCAGCACCGACCTCACATATCCACCTTAGCCAGCATTGTTTATGTTTAGTTTGTTGCCGTAGGCAACACGCTTTTCCAAATAAGGGTTCTAGTCACACGCAGGCGCACTGTGGCTTAGACCTGCTCTGACGCTGTAGGCTTTCCGACATCGCTATGGCAACGCCGTGCCATGCGTCATCACGCTAGGCACGTTCTTTGCCTACGTGACGTCATTGCCGTAATGGGGAAGACGCGAGCGGCTGTGTAGCGGTAATTTGAATCCTCAGGGTATGTTTTTAACATTTATGTTAGATGATTTTAAGTGTGTTGTATACTTTGTGAATATATGCTGACATTTGACAAAGGCACAATGCTGTGCCGAAATGTTATGTCACTCTTTTAATTATCACTTAATAAATTTTTGGATATTTTAACTAAGACCAGTGAGTGCCTGCACTTTGTTGAAATGCTTGGATGATATTCAGCAGAGCACCGTGGCATTACATGGAATGGTGAGACAGTTCTTTCCCTAAAGTAACTGTAAATATATATATATATATATATATATATATATATATTAGGGGTGTGCATCTTCACTGGTCTCACGATTCGATTACGATTATCCTGTCTACTGTCTATTTGATTCTGCGATGCATCACGATTACTGCCCATGATTTTCATGAACTTGTTCTATTACATATATATATATATATATATATACATACATACACACAGACATACAATATATATACTATATAATATGTGTGTGTATGTATGTATAAATATATATGTAATCTTTCAAACAACTGTGAAAGCTGGGATAGCGCTCATAAACATAATAGAATATGCACAGAAAGAAATGTATCTGTAGATTTATTTTAAAAAGGAAAGTGTAAATGCACAGTGAGAAATAATGAGTCTGGAGTCTGAGTCTGGAGTTCCAGAGTAGCTTTGTCTCCCTAACTACAGCTGCATTTTCAAAGGAGTCTGTCTCCGGGTTCTACACCAGTGTGCACACTGCGCAGATATCTGACATGGAGAGCACTCTCAACAGACCTCCCCTCTCACACACAAATGTTCCAGTCAGGAATTTTTATGATACCTAATGCCGACAGCAGCCTGATGTAAACAGTGAATCTTTTCTCATATTATCGATTCACTGTTTACTGTTGCGGTCTCTGCTGCATGTTTGCTCTCTGTCAGACCCCTAGCCCAAACGAGCATTTATGGGTTGCTATTAGATATAGTAAGTCAAGTTTTACAAAAGGCACACAATTGCCTTTCAAATGTTGAAAATAAAGTATAAATTGTGTGATTTTAGTAAAACTTGACATACTATATCTAATAGCAACCCATAAATGCTCGTTTGGGCTAGGGATATGACAGAGAGCAAACATGCAGCAGAGACTGCAACAGTGCATCGATAATACAAGAAAAGATTCACTGTTTACATCAGGCTGCTGTCGGCATTAGGTGTCATAAAAATTCCTGACCGGAACATTTGTGTGTGAGAGGGGAGGTCTGTTGAGAGTGCTCTCCGTGTCAGATATCTGTGCAGTGTGCACACAGAAAGTCCTGATGTGGTGCAGCTGGTGTAAAACCCAGAGACAGACTCCCTTATGTCGGCTTCTCTGAATATACTGCTCTGTGAGAGGCGGGGTCATGTGACATTGTGCAATGACATCACTGACCCCTGAATCGTTAATGGCTGCATCGCGATGCATCACTGAATCGATTATTTTGAGAAGCCCTAATATATATAAATATATATATATATATATATATATCAGGCTCGGGAGAATGGGAAACAGAGTGAAAATGTATAAAATAAAGAAAACAAATTCATAAAATGCTGCATGAAAGCTCTCTAAGTGTTTTCTGAGAACACTGAATTAGCTAGGGTGAAGCTTATAAAGGCAATTTTTGTTTTTGGCGGGAAAATTTAAATTTTTGGCACCAAATGAAGCAAAATGATGACACGTCACCCTATGACATAAATAGCATTATCAAATGTGCAACATGCAAAGCTGTAGTGGCTTTCTAATACACCTATCACTCTAAAAAGCAGGTAAGAATTTTGATTGTATATACAAAAAAACTAAATGTACCTAAATAAAGCCTAAATGGATATTCTATTATAGCTGCATAAAATGCGATTATCAACATTCCATGAGACGAACAGAATACTTAGCATCCTAATTTATGAATAAATTACTAGCTACAAAAAAAACCTGTATGTTTCACAGCCTCTACCAACCTGACAAATTTTTAGCCACACATAAAGTTGCTAAAAAAGATCACTGAATTACTGACTCAAGGCATGTAACAAATTTAGTTAAAAAGTGCCCAATCCATAGCTGAAAGTGTCTTATACAATAAAAGTATATACTTACCGTGTAAGACACCCATCGACATATAGCAGACAGACAAACCAGTACTGAAACATATCAACAGAGGTAATGGTACAAGAGTATATTGTCGATCTATAAAGGGAGGCAGCAGATGAATCCCTGCGACCAATTTACAGAAAGCCATCATGCAATACTCCCTTCACATTCATCATACAAACACTGCACTTAGAGAGGAGCTGGGCTTCAATATGCTTAGAAGCGCCTTTCACAGAATAAATCAAGGAGGCAAAGTTTTTAAAACTGAGGTATGAGTGAGGTGGGAGGTTTATTTATAGGCATTTGAGGTTTGGGAAACTCTGCCCCCTTCTGGTAGGAATGTATATCCCATCAGTAACTAGCTTGTGGACTCTCGCCACCTATATGAAAGAAACAATATTTATGCAATATTCATTTTTAATAAAGTCTTATACTGTGTAGTAATTTTTTTAAATAGATATTCCTATATACCGTATTTGCTTGATTATTAGATGACCCTGATTATAAAAGACGACACCCCAAACTTTCATGTATCAGGGAAAAACGTTTAATATACATATTTTTTCAGCAATGACATTTGAGCACTTTAGTATAAGCAATCACACTTTCTATTTCAAATCAATATAGACACATGTCCCAATGCTGAGCTGTATGAAACGAAGTGCAATTCTCAAAGTATTGTAAGAAATACCAATATTGTTAAGTTACCACACATACCGGTATATTATCTGATAACCTACAGACTGTGTGCACTTCTCTTTACATTATATGTTGCCTGTAGGACCCCACCCAGTCATTAGTCAGTCTATCATTCCTTTTGCCCTGCACCCTCCATCAGGTAGGCTTTCCCAGGAAACAACAGACTTACAAGGTCAGTGCTTAGCAGGGTGAGCGGTAATGCGCTAAACAGTCTATATGTTTGTGAAAACAGGTAATAGAAGCGCTTTCCCACCCGGTTCCTGGAAACGTTTGAATGTCACTGCAGCTCCTGTGCTGTATGCTCTTCCTGTTCATCCTCCAATATGGGACCCGCTGTATGCTCTTCCTGTTCCTCCTCCAATATGGCGCCCTCTATTCAGCACTTCTCAAGTTTGAAAGTAAGACGACCTTGATTATAAGACAAGCTCGTTTTTTTCAGAGGTTTTTTTTCTGAAAAACAAAAACAAAATTTATGCTTACCTGATAAATTTATTTCTCTTGTGGTGTATCCAGTCCACGGATTCATCCATTACTTGTGGGATATTCTCCTTCCCAACAGGAAGCTGCAAGAGGATCACCCACAGCAGAGCTGTCTATATAGCTCCTCCCCTAACTGCCACCTCCAGTCATTCGACCAAAGACAAGCAAGAGAAAGGAGAAACTATAGGGTGTAGTGGTGACTGTAGTTTAAAAATAAAAAACACCTGCCTTAAAATGACAGGGCGGGCCGTGGACTGGATACACCACAAGAGAAATAAATTTATCAGGTAAGCATAAATTTTGTTTTCTCTTGTAAGGTGTATCCAGTCCACGGATTCATTTATTACTTGTGGGATACCAATACCAAAGCTATAGGACACGGATGAAGGGAGGGACAAGGCAGGCGCTTAAATGGAAGGCACCACTGCCTGTAAGACCTTTCTCCCAAAAATAGCCTCCGAAGAAGCAAAAGTATCAAATTTGTATAATTTAGAAAAAGTATGAAGCGAAGACCAAGTCGCCGCCTTACAAATCTGTTCAACAGAAGCCTCATTCTTAAAAGCCCATGTGGAAGCTACCGCTCTAGTGGAATGAGCTGTAATTCTTTCAGGAGGCTGCTGGCCAGCAGTCTCATAAGCTAGGCGTATTATACTTCTTAGCCAAAAAGAAAGAGAAGTTGCAGAAGCCTTTTGGCCTCTCCTCTGTCCAGAGTAGACCGCAAACAAAGCAGATGTTTGACAAAAATCCTTTGTAGCTTGTAAATAAAATTTTAAAGCACGAACCACATCAAGATTGTGTAATAGAGGTTCCTTCTTTGAAGAAGAATTAGGACATAGTGAAGGAACAACAATCTCCTGATTGATATTCTTATTAGATACCACCTTAGGAAGAAAACCATGTTTGGTACGTAAACCTACCTTATTTGCATGGAAAATGAGATAAGGGGAATATAATTGTAAAGCAGATAACTCCGAAACTCTTCGAGCCGAGGAGATAGCTACCAAAAACAGAACTTTCCAAGACAAAAGTTTAATATCTATGGAATGCAAAGGTTCAAACGGAACCCCTTGCAGAACCTTAAGAACTAAATTTAAACTCCATGGTGGAGCAACAGGTTTAAACACAGGCTTGATTCTAACTAAAGCCTGACAAAACGCCTGAACATCTGGAGTATCAGCCAGACGCTTGTGCAAAAGAATAGACAGAGCAGAAATCTGTCCCTTTAAGGAACTAGCTGACAATCCCTTCTCCAATCCTTCTTGGAGAAAAGATAATATCCATGAGTAACCTTTGGATTCACACCAATGAAGATATCTACACCATATCTTATGATAGATTTTCCTAGTGACCGGCTTTCGAGCCTGAATTAAGGTGTCAATGACCGACTCAGAGAAACCGCGCTTTGATAAAATCAAGCGTTCAATCTCCAAGCAGTCAGACGCAGAGAATTTAGATCTGGATGGTTGAAAGGACCCTGAAGTAGAAGGTCCTGCCTCAGCAGCAGAGTCCATGGTGGAAGGGATGACATGTCCACCAGATCTGCATACCAAGTCCTGCGTGGCCACGCAGGTGCTATCAAAATCACTGAAGCTCTCTCCTGCTTGATCTTGGCAATCAGACGAGGGAGCAGAGGAAACGGTGGAAACACATAAGCCAGGTTGAAGGATCAAGGCGCTGCTAGAGCATCTATCAGCGCTGCCTTGGGATCCCTGGACCTGGATCCGTAACAAGGAAGATTGGCTTTCTGATGAGACGCCATGAGAACCAGTTCTGGTTTGGCCAAAAGTTGAATCAACTGTGCAAATACCTCCGGATAGGGTTCCCACTCCCCCGGATGAAAAGTCTGTCGACTTAGAAAATCCGCCTCCCAGTTCTCTACTCCTGGGATATGGATAGCTGATAGATGGCAAGAGTGAACCTCTGCCCATAGAATTATTTTTGAAACCTCCAACATTGCTAGGGAACTCCTTGTTCCCCCTTGATGGTTGATGTAGGCTACAGTCGTGATATTGTCTGACTGAAATCTGATGAACCTGACTGCAGCAAGCTGAGACCAAGCTTGAAGAGCATTGAATATCGCTCTTCGTTACAGAATGATTATCGGAAGGAGTGCCTCCTCCTGAGTCCACGAGCCCTGAGCCTTCAGGGAGTTTCAGACTGCACCCCAGCCCAGAAGGCTGGCATCTGTCGTTACAATTGTCCAATCTGGCCTGCAGAAGGTCATACCCTTGGACTGATGGACCCGAGATAGCCACCAGAGAAGAGAGTCCCTGGTCTCTTGATCCAGATTTAGTAGAGGGGACACATCTGTGTAATCCCCATTCCCCTGACTGAGCATGCAAAGTTGCAGTGGTCTGAGATGTAGGCGGGCAAACGGCACTATGTCCGTTGCCGCTACCATTATCAGGTAAATCTTCATTTCTACAGAATCTATCAGAGTTCCTAGGAAGGAAACTCTTGTGAGAGGGGATAGAGAACTCTTTCCTTCGTTCACCTTCCACCCCGTAAAGATTCTTTGTGCCGTAGCTAACCCAAAGGAAAGAGCCACAAACTGGTAATGCCTGTCTAGAAAGGCAAACCTGAGAAACCGATGATGATCTCTGTGTATCAGAATGTGAATATAAGCATCCTTTAAATCCACAGTAGTCATATATTGACCCTCCTGGATCATAGGTAGGCTGGTTCGAATAGTCTCCATCTTGAAGGATGGGACCCTGAGAAATTTGTTTAGGATCTTGAGATCTAAGATTGGTCTGAAAGTTCCCTCTTTCTTGGGAACTACAAACAGATTTGAATAGAAGCCTTGCCCCTGTTCCTCCTTTGGAACTGGGTGGATCACTCCAATAACTAGTAGGTCTTGAACGCAATGTAAGAATGCCTCTCTCTTTATCTGGTTTGCAGATAATTGTGAGAGATGAAATCTCCCTTTTGGGGAAGAAGCTTTGAAATCCAGAAGATATCCCTGGGACACAATTTCTAAAGCCCAGGGATCCTGGACATCTCTTGCCCAAGCCTGGGCAAAGAGAGAAAGTCTGCCCCCTACTAGATCCGTTTCCAGATCGGGGGCTGATCCTTCATGCTGTTTTAGAGGCAGCAGCAGGTTTTTTGGCCTGCTTTCCTTTGTTCCAAGCCTGGTTAGGTCTCCAGACCGGCTTGGACTGGGCAAAATTTCCCTCTTGTTTTGTATCAGAAGTTGAAGTTTCGAAAGGAACGAAAATTAGTCTGTTTGGTGCTTAATTTGTTGGACCTATCCTGAAGAAGGGCGTGACCTTTTCCTCCAGTAATATCAGAAATGATCTCCTTCAGTCCAGGCCCAAATAGGGTCTGCCCCTTGAAGTGAATGTTGAGAAGCTTAGACTTTGAAGTAACGTCAGCTGACCAGGATTTGAGCCATAGCACCCTACGCGCCTGAATAGCAAAACCTGAGTTTTTAGCCGTTAGCTTGGTTAAATGAACAACGGCGTCAGAAACAAATGAATTGGCTAGCTTAAGAGCTTTAAGCTTGTCAAGGATATCATCCAACGGGGTTTCTACCAGTAGATCCTCTTCTAGAGACTCAAACCAGAAGGCCGCAGCAGCAGTGACTGGGGCAATGCATGCAAGGGGTTGGAGAATAAAACCTTGTTGAATAAAAATTTTCTTAGGAGTGTGAAGATATGGACTAGCGCCTACTCTATTCCCTATAGGCTTGAGGGGGGGTGATACCTAGTAACCACCAATAGGAATCGACTAAATTTGAGAGACCCCCAAGCGCCTACCAGAGGAGGCAAAGGGATATGAGGTGATGGAAAAATGTAGAATGTAAAATCTTAATTTATAAAATCTTAATTTATAAAATCTTATTTAATTTACACATATTGCATTAAAACAAATAGGTACAATTCATGGATCCATGAAGAAAAAATGTTATACAATGAAAATGGTATACAATAAATGTCCAATGACAATATGTAAAAATGTAATAAAAACTGTAATAAAAACAGTAATAAAAACAATGGTTTATCACATGAATCACAGGCTCCAAAAAAAGTCCAAATATTTAAATGTTCCAATGGTGTGGGGTCAGGGACCCGAAAGGAAATTTAGGAAAAATGTCTTTAAAATAAACTCCTGTGCGGTGGTGTCAAAAATAAACACAAATATAAACACAAATGAATCCGGTGATCAAAAAGGTGGTCAGTGCAACAATAAAGATTGGTGTGAAAAACTGGTGATGATGACAAAAAGGAAAAAAAAGGAAAAAAAAAAAAATGTGTAAAAAAGTGTTAATCAATAAAAAATATATGTTAATCCAAAAAAAAATGGTAAAAAAACAGTAAAAAACAGTTGTTACCCAGATAGTACTCAACGGATCTCCAGAAGCGTTGCTGTGTTCAAATATGTGAGGGATGAAGAGGTGTGGGGCCCACCAAAATGGACCTGATGATCAAATGTCTATGTAAACCAAACAAGGAGAAATGGTATCCACCTAAAAATGTGAAAAAACAAATATAGTGCAGATAACTCCAGATTAGTAGTACATAAATGGAATAGAGCTTACCAAAAATCAGTCGACGCGTTTCGGCCTTAATCTAGGCCTTTATCAAGACTGATTTGTTTGGGAAGTGTGTATCCTTATAAAGGGTATCTTAACCAATGGGTGTGTGTAAATTTTGCGCCAAAAATGGGCTCATAAATGTGATGAAATATGTAATTAACATATGGTGCTTAAAACCATAACCTCAGTTGATAAATGCTATAACTTCGATAGCGATAAACATAATACATGAGATTACACTTATCATAGATGGTATCATTTCTAATGTAAACAAACTGAGAACCGTATCCGGTTCATAAATGGTTTACTGTTACTTCCGGTTTCGGTACATCGTAATGTCATTTCCGGTTACGGCTTTCATTGTAAAGCCTTGTATGGGGATTTACTGTAACTTCCGGTTTCGGCACATCGCAATGCCATTTCCGGTTACGGCTTTCATTGTAAAGCCTTGTCTGGGAATTTTAGGACTCAATAATATGTTGATCCAAACCATAAACTAATGGATCAGGGTAAATGAAATCTATTAGCGCAAAAGAGATACCACGAGTGTAAACATTAGGTCACTTCCGGTTACGGCAAGTTGTAATAGTGGTATTTCCGGTATATATCTGAGAGGGACTTAGAATGGATCAGTACAAAAGGGCATTCAAGATAAAGCAGTATATGAAAGAACATAGATCCTATGTGTTAGTGTGCAGTTTCATGTTATCATGTTATAAACAGTCAGATAAAGTCAGATCAGAGACCATTAGGGGAATGATGTCAATCCGGTTCCGGAAGTAAACAACTAATACTAACCAAATGAATACTTATCTAATATCAGATTCAGGTGGTAAAATGTTTTCCTAATATCAGACTTAGATGGTATATTTTATGCTGTTGGATGTTTAGTAGAAGAGTGGATCACCAATCATGTCAGAATAACACCAACAACAGAAATATTGTTTGGCAACTGAGGTATTTGCAACTATATAGATGATATAAATAATCATGAAGATAACATAGCCAGGAATATAAAAGAGTGGATTCTAATTTAGTATGTCCCATATTGTATAAATATGGGTTAATGATGCCCAAGGCCGTGACGACACTTCCAGTGTGTTGTCTAATCAGACCATACTATCAAGTTTTCGATAACTAGTAAATTTAGTACATAGTACAGGGAAGACACCTGATTCACTTAGTACCAGGGCTAAATTTGCATACATGATTTAAAAGTGAATTATGCCAATCAATGGCTTCTTACATGGGTCGTGACATCACGCCCAAAATGCCAACTCTATTGGTGGTTAGTGCCTAGGGGTATGATCAACCTCTAGGGTGATTAAATTAGAATGCTTAGATTGATTAATTCATTGTGGCGATGGAAAGGACTGTGATAATTAGTCGATCATATTATGTATTGACACTATAATATTCTTATAATACTATATACCCATACGGGTCTAGACCTTTGCTACATTAAAGTTCGCTGTGTAGATTCATATATGTCTATGTATAGTGCCATATGTAAACTGACCCTTTATTTAAAGAGAAAGGTTATAAGAGTTATTCATTTTTTGTTTTCCATTTTTGTTATAGAGAGAGAGGGGAGTACCATAATATCAGGGCAGTAAACTACTCAGAAACACAGCCTACATAACGTTGCTATCTTTTAGTGAAAGTGCTATGTGTTTTAACCCTGATCTTGATCTTCGGTTTAGGCTAAACAAGATGTTGATGTCTTAACGGGTATATGTTGGTAGGTTTTGGCAGCAGAGTGATCACAGACTTGATACGGGAGCATTTAGAGAGTGGCGAGAGTTATGTCATCTTAAAGAGGTGGGAGAAGTCGTCCTTTGGAAAATAGATAAGTCCCTTTGGAAATAGACAGTCCAAAGTAAAAATCCATTTGGATCAGTAATTAGTAGTTTCCTCTCAAAGTTACCTCCTCTCCAGCCTTTATTGACCTTTTGGATACCCATAAATGTCAAATCTCTAATGTTCCCATTGTGTTTCAGGGTGAAATGTTTATAGAGAGAAGTCTCCATGTTGCATTTTTCAATTAACAACAGATGTTCGCGTATCCTGTCTTTTAAAGGTCTCGTCGTTTGGCCCACATACTGAAGGCCGCATGGACATTGCAACATATATACAATCCCTTTATCTTGGCATCGTATCATATCTTGAATCTTATGTGTCACCCCTGTATTGTGGCATTTAAATGTTGTCGATTTTAGTCCACATTTACATGCCTTACAGGAAGGACAAGGGAAGAATCCTCTTATACTTTTCCCGAAGACATCTTTTACTCTGCCAGGTTCTTTCATACATATACTCGGTGCGATCTTGTTTCTTAAGTTCTTAGTTTTCCTATATATGAATTTCGGTCTAAGAGGTAGTTTCTCACCGATCAGCTCGTCATCCTTTAGGAGTGCCCAATGTTTATTGAAGATATTCTCGATTATTTTTCTGTTCTGGCTGTACTCAGTAATCATTGGGATGTCTAGGAGGTCATTTTCCTCTCCTTTTGTTTTTATCCTGTACTTAGTTAGATCTGTGCGTTTTATCTTGCCTATTTCTGATATTTCTTGATCCAACAGATCTTCAGTATATCCTCTCTCTAGGAATTTTGATTTAATTAATTGGGACTGTTCTTCCCATTTTTCATGTGTTGAGCAGTTCTTTCTCATCCTGAGCAATTGCCCTTTAGGTATGTTCTTCTTCCAGGTACTGTGATGGCAGCTCATCATGTGGATATAGTTGTTGCTATCCACATCTTTGAAGTATGTGGAGGTTTCTATCTTGCCATCATTGATCTTTATCTTTAGGTCTAGGAAGCTCAATTCGGTATTGCTCCATTCATACGTGAATTTTAAGTTGTTAACGTTGTCATTCATCATTTCGATAGTGAAATCCAGATCTTCTTTAGTCCCTTTCCATACCATCAGGATATCGTCAATGTAGCGACGGTAGAGGACCAGGTCCGCGCTTGCTGGGCAGGACTCCCAGAATATGTGTTCCCACCTCCCCATATAGAGGTTCGCATAACTTGGCGCAAACCTGGTCCCCATAGCCGTGCCACAGACTTGTTGGTAATAAATTCCATTATCATAAAAATAGTTGTGGTTCAAAATGAATCTGATACTTTCCAATATAAAATCCATCTGGTCTACTGGCATTTCAGGATCTCTTGCAAGAAAGAATTCTACCGCTTCTATCTTCTGCTGGTGTGGGATGCTGGTGTACAGGGATGCGACATCACATGTAACCATGATGAATCCTTCTTCCCAGACCAATTCTTCTAATAGGTTTAATACCTGAGTTGAATCCTTCAGGTAAGAAGGAAGCTGTCTTACGTACTTTTGTAACTGAAGGTCCACGTATTCGGACAGGTTGCTACTTAGGGAGCCGATCCCAGATATTATCGGTCTCCCTGGTGGACTCTGAAGAGATTTGTGGATCTTGGGAAGATGATACATCACTGGGGTAATGGGGTAGTTAACATTAATGTAGCTGTATTCTTTTTCGTTCAAAATTCCTATTTCTTTTGCTCCATCCAACATGTTTACCAGTTCTCTTTTATACGTTTCTACTGGGTTCGATGGTAATTTTCTATAAGTACTATGATCACCCAGAATCCTCTCATTTTCTTTTCTGTAGTCACTCTCATTAAGGATGACGATGCCTTTGTCGGCTGGCTTGATGATTATATTGTGATTTTTCTCCAAATCTTTAATGGTTCTGATCTGTTGGTCCGTAAGATTGTGTTTCTTCATCTTCAATTGCTTAGGTTGCAAATCCTTAATTTCCTTACAAACGATGGTTTCAAAAGCTTTGATTGCTGTTCCTTTACTGTTGGTCGGATAAAATACTGATCTGGGTTTGAGTCCAGTATGTAAGTAAGGATCTCCCTTTCCCAAATGAGTTTGTTTCTTTGATGTCCAAATTGGTCTCTCCATTGGTGATTTGGCAAAAAACCCCTTCAAAGTAAGTTTTCTGACAAATTCCTTTATGTTAATAAAGGTTTGGAATTTGTCGAGGCTCCTCGTGGGGGCAAATGATAGCCCAAATTGTAGAATAGATGTCTCATCTTGTGTCAGCGCATGACTACTTAAATTGAAGATGCCATTAGCATTCTTCTGACTTTCTGTGTCATTGTCATTCTCCTGATTTTTTGTATCTGTCATATTAACATTGGATTTCTTCTTTAATTTGACCCCTCCTCTACTTCCTCTATGGGTCCTCTTCCTGTACGTGAGGACGTCGGTCTTTCCCATTCCACAGTCAGTGGTGTTCTCGGGAATTTTTCTTTTTCTTTGTAATGGGTGTGATCCACCCCTAAAAAAAGAGGAAGATGATTCTGTTCCAGTATCGGTATGGTTTATCCGGTCAGTCCTTGTTTCCATCTTTCTTATATGTTGCTGGGTGTTTGACTCATCTCTTATATTCATACTTCTTGGAGATCCTTCGGTTTGTTTATCGATGGCTCTCGTAGATCCTCCTTTCCATACAGGGGTTCTGTATGCATCTCTATTATCATAGTCATTACTGACTCAAGGCATATAACAAATTTAGTTAAAAAGTGCCCAATCCATAGCTGAAAGTGTCTTATACAATAAAAGTATATACTTACCGTGTAAGACACCCATCGACATATAGCAGACAGACAAACCAGTACTGAAACATATCAACAGAGGTAATGGTACAAGAGTATATTGTCGATCTATAAAGGGAGGCAGCAGATGAAACCCTGCGACCAATTTACAGAAAGCCATCATGCAATACTCCCTTCACATCCATCATACAAACACTGCACTTAGAGAGGAGCTGGGCTTCAATATGCTTAGAAGCGCCTTTCACAGAAGAAATCAAGGAGGCAAAGTTTTTAAAACTGAGGTATGAGTGAGGTGGGAGGTTTATTTATAGGCATTTGAGGTTTGGGAATCTCTGCC
The DNA here is from genome assembly GCF_027579735.1 of Bombina bombina. Lineage (NCBI taxonomy): Eukaryota > Metazoa > Chordata > Amphibia > Anura > Bombinatoridae > Bombina > Bombina bombina. Next base: position 819,178,778 of record NC_069502.1, read on the forward strand.
CCCTTCTGGTAGGAATGTATATCCCATCAGTAACTAGCTTGTGGACTCTCGCCACCTATATGAAAGAAACAATATTTATGCAATATTCATTTTTAATAAAGTCTTATACTGTGTATTTATTGTAATTTTTTTAAATAGATATTCCTATATACCGTATTTGCTTGATTATTAGATGACCCTGATTATAAAAGACGACACCCCAAACTTTCATGTATCAGGGAAAAACGTTTAATATACATATTTTTTCAGCAATGACATTTGAGCACTTTAGTATAAGCAATCACACTTTCTATTTCAAATCAATATAGACACATGTCCCAATGCTGAGCTGTATGAAACGAAGTGCAATTCTCAAAAGTATTGTAAGAAATACCAATATTGTTAAGTTACCACACATACCGGTATATTATCTGATAGCCTACAGACTGTGTGCACTTCTCTTTACATTATATGTTGCCTGTAGGACCCCACCCAGTCATTAGTCAGTCTATCATTCCTTTTGCCCTGCACCCTCCATCAGGTAGGCTTTCCCAGGAAACAACAGACTTACAAGGTCAGTGCTTAGCAGGGTGAGCGGTAATGCGCTAAACAGTCTATATGTTTGTGAAAACAGGTAATAGAAGCGCTTTCCCACCCGGTTCCTGGAAACGTTTGAATGTCACTGCAGCTCCTGTGCTGTATGCACTTCCTGTTCATCCTCCAATATGGGACCCGCTGTATGCTCTTCCTGTTCCTCCTCCAATATGGCGCCCTCTATTCAGAACTTCTCAAGTTTGAAAGTAAGACGACCATGATTATAAGACAAGCTCGTTTTTTTCAGAGGTTTTTTTTCTAAAAAACAAAATTTATGCTTACCTGATAAATTTATTTCTCTTGTGGTGTATCCAGTCCACGGATTCATCCATTACTTGTGGGATATTCTCCTTCCCAACAGGAAGCTGCAAGAGGATCACCCACAGCAGAGCTGTCTATATAGCTCCTCCCCTAACTGCCACCTCCAGTCATTCGACCGAAGACAAGCAAGAGAAAGGAGAAACTATAGGGTGCAGTGGTGACTGTAGTTTAAAAATAAAAAACACCTGCCTTAAAATGACAGGGCGGGCCGTGGACTGGATACACCACAAGAGAAATAAATTTATCAGGTAAGCATAAATTTTGTTTTCTCTTGTAAGGTGTATCCAGTCCACGGATTCATTTATTACTTGTGGGATACCAATACCAAAGCTATAGGACACGGATGAAGGGAGGGACAAGGCAGGCGCTTAAATGGAAGGCACCACTGCCTGTAAGACCTTTCTCCCCCAAATAGCCTCTCGAAGAAACAAAAGTATCAAATTTGTAGAATTTAGAAAAAGTATGAAGCGAAGACCAAGTCGCCGCCTTACAAATCTGTTCAACAGAAGCCTCATTCTTAAAAGCCCATGTGGAAGCTACCGCTCTAGTGGAATGAGCTGTAATTCTTTCAGGAGGCTGCTGGCCAGCAGTCTCATAAGCTAGGCGTATTATACTTCTTAGCCAAAAAGAAAGAGAAGTTGCAGAAGCCTTTTGGCCTCTCCTCTGTCCAGAGTAGACCACAAACAAAGCAGATGTTTGACAAAAATCCTTTGTAGCTTGTAAATAAAATTTTAAAGCACGAACCACATCAAGATTGTGTAATAGAGGTTCCTTCTTTGAAGAAGGATTAGGACATAGTGAACGAACAACAATCTCCTGATATTCTTATTAGATACCACCTTAGGAAGAAAACCAGGTTTGGTACGTAACACTACCTTATTTGCATGGAAAATTAGATAAGGGGAATATAATTGTAAAGCAGATAACTCCGAAACTCTTCGAGCCGAGGAGATAGCTACCAAAAACAGAACTTTCCAAGACAAAAGTTTAATATCTATGGAATGCAAAGGTTCAACCGGAACCCCTTGCAGAACCTTAAGAACTAAATTTAAACTCCATGGTGGAGCAACAAGTTTAAACACAGGCTTGATTCTAACTAAAGCCTGACAAAACGCCTGAACATCTGGAATATCAGCCAGACGCTTGTGCAAAAGAATAGACAGAGCAGAAATCTGTCCCTTTAAGGAACTAGCTGACAATCCCTTCTCCAATCCTTCTTGGAGAAAAGATAATATCCTAGGAATCCTGACCTTACTCCATGAGTAACCTTTGGATTCACACCAATGAAGATATCTACACCATATCTTATGATAGATTTTCATAGTGACCGGCTTTCGAGCCTGAATTAAGGTGTCAATGACCGACTCAGAGAAACCACGCTTTGATAAAATCAAGCGTTCAATCTCCAAGCAGTCAGACGCAGAGAAATTAGATCTGGATGGTTGAAAGGACCCTGAAGTAGAAGGTCCTGCCTCAGCAGCAGAGTCCATGGTGGAAGGGATGACATGTCCACCAGATCTGCATACCAAGTCCTGCGTGGCCACACAGGTGCTATCAAAATCACCGAAGCTCTCTCCTGCTTGATCTTGGCAATCAGACGAGGGAGCAGAGGAAACGGTGGAAACACATAAGCCAGGTTGAAGGATCAAGGCGCTGCTAGAGCATCTATCACCGCTGCCTTGGGCTGCCTGGACCTGGATCCGTAACAAGGAAGATTGGCGTTCTGATGAGAACCAGTTCTGGTTTGCCCCAAAGTAGAATCAACTGTGCAAATACCTCCGGATGGAGTTCCCACTCCCCCGGATGAAAAGTCTGTCGACTTAGAAAATCCGCCTCCCAGTTCTCTACTCCTGGGATTTGGATAGCTGATAGATGGCAAGAGTGAACCTCTGCCCATAGAATTAATTTTGAAACCTCCAACATTGCTAGGGAACTCCTTGTTCCCCCTTGATGGTTGATGTAGGCTACAGTCGTGATATTGTCTGACTGAAATCTGATGAACCTGACCGCAGCAAGCTGAGACCAAGCTTGAAGAGCATTGAATATCGCTCTTCGTTACAGAATGATTATCGGAAGGAGTGCCTCCTCCTGAGCCTTCAGGGAGTTTCAGACTGCACCCCAGCCCAGAAAGCTGGCATCTGTCGTTACAATTGTCCAATCTGGCCTGCAGAAGGTCATATCCTTGGACAGATGGATCCAAGATAGCCACCAGAGAAGAGAGTCCCTGGTCTCTTGATCCAGATTTAGTAGAGGGGACACATCTGTGTAATCCCCATTCCACTGACTGAGCATGCAAAGTTGCAGTGGTCTGAGATGTAGGCGGGCAAACGGCACTATGTCCGTTGCCGCTACCATTATCAGGTAAATCTTCATTTCTACAGAATCTATCAGAGTTCCTAGGAAGGAAACTCTTGTGAGAGGGGATAGAGAACTCTTTCCTTCGTTCACCTTCCACCCCGTAAAGATTCTTTGTGCCGTAGCTAACCCAAAGGAAAGAGCCACAAACTGGTAATGCCTGTCTAGAAAGGCAAACCTGAGAAACCGATGATGATCTCTGTGTATCAGAATGTGAATATAAGCATCCTTTAAATTCACGGTAGTCATATATTGACCCTCCTGGATCATAGGTAGGCTGATTCGAATAGTCTCCATCTTGAAGGATGGAACCCTGAGAAATTTGTTTAGGATCTTGAGATCTAAGATTGGTCTGAAAGTTCCCTCTTTCTTGGGAACTACAAACAGATTTGAATAGAAGCCTTGCCCCTGTTCCTCCTTTGGAACTGGGTGGATCACTCCCATAACTAGTAGGTCTTGAACGCAATGTAAGAATGCCTCTCTCTTTATCTGGTTTGCAGATAATTGCGAGAGATGAAATCTCCCTTTTGGGGAAGAAGCTTTGAAATCCAGAAGATATCCCTGGGACACAATTTCTAAAGCCCTGGGATCCTGGACATCTCTTGCCCAAGCCTGGGCAAAGAGAGAAAGTCTGCCCCCTACTAGATCCATTTCCGGATCAGGGGCTGATCCTTCATGCTGTTTTAGAGGCAGCAGCAGGTTTTTTGGCCTGCTTTCATTTGTTCCAAGCCTGGTTAGGTCTCCAGACCGGCTTGGACTGGGCAAAATTTCCCTCTTGTTTTGTATCAGAAGTTGAAGTTTCGAAAGGAACGAAAATTAGTCTGTTTGGTCTTAATTTGTTGGACCTTTCCTGAAGAAGGGGGTGACCTTTTCCTCCAGTAATATCAGAAATTATCTCCTTCAGTCCAGGCCCGAATAGGGTCTGCCCCTTTAAGTGAATGTTGAGAAGCTTAGACTTTGAAGTAACGTCAGCTGACCAGGATTTGAGCCATAGCACCCTACGCGCCTGAATAGCAAAACCTGAGTTTTTAGCCGTTAGCTTGGTTAAATGAACAACGTCGTCAGAAACAAATGAATTGGCTAGCTTAAGAGCTTTAAGCTTATCAAGGATATCATCCAACGGGGTTTCTACCAGTAGATCCTCTTCTAGAGACTTAAACCAGAAGGCCGCAGCAGCAGTGACTGGGGCAATGCATGCAAGGGGCTGGAGAATAAAACCTTGTTGAATAAATTTTTCTTAAGGTAACCCTCTAATTTTTTATCCATTGGATCTAGAAAAGCACAATTGTCCTCGACAGGGATAGTAGTGCGCTTTGCTAGGGTAGAGACTGCTCCCTCCACCTTAGGGACCGTTTGCCACAAGTCCCATGTAGCGGCATCTATAGGAAACATCTTTTTAAAAACAGGAGGGGGAGAGAACAGTACACCTGGTCTATCCCATTCCTTAGTAATAATTTCTGAAAACCTCTTAGGGATTGGAAAAACATCAGTGTAAACAGGCACTGCATAGTATTTATCAAATTTACACAATTTCTCTGGGACTACAATGGCGTCACAGTCATCCAGAGTTGCTAAAACCTCCCTGAGCAACACGCGGAGGTGTTCAAGCTTAAATTTAAATGTAGACATATCAGAGTCAGGTTGAAGTGTCTTCCCTGAATCAGAAAAATCACCCACATATAGAAGCTCTCCTGCTTCGGCTTCTGCACATTGTGAGGGTATATCAGACATAGCTACTAAAGCGTCAGAGAGCTCTGTATTTGTTCTAGCCCCATAGCTGTCTCGCTTTCCTTGTAACCCTGGCAGTTTGGACAATACCTCTGTAAGGTTATGATTCATAACTGCCGCCATGTCTTGTAAAGTATACGCAATGGGCACGCTAGATGTACTTGGCGTCCCCTGAGCGGGAGTTATAGGTTCAGACACGTGGGGAGAGTTAGTCGGCATAACTTCCCCCTTGTCAATTTCCTCTGGTGATAAATCTTTTAAAGCCAGAATATGGTCTTTAAAATTTATAGTAAGATCAGTGCATTTGGTACACATTCTAAGAGGGGGTTCCACAATGGCTTCTAAACATAATGAACAAGGTGTTTCCTCTATGTCAGACATGTTTAACAGACTAGTAATGAGACCAGCAAGCTTGGGAAACACTTTAATAAATGTGAAAAAGCAGAATATAAAAAACAAACACATAAACTGCAAAACAGTGAAAAAAAGCAGTAAACTCTACAAAATTTTTACAGTGTGTATAATAGACTAAAATAGCATTGCACCCACTTGCAAATAGATGATTAACCCTTCAGACTAAAAAAACAAAGCAGAAAAACGGGAAAACCGTTATAAACAGTCACAAGCAATCTGCCACAGCTCTACTGTGGCTCCTACCTGCCCATAAAATGACTTTTGTAGGCACAAAAACCCTTTACAGAGATCCTATATGTCAGGGGACTCCTTCAGGGAAGCTGGATGTCTCATACTGTAAAAACGACTGCGCAATTAGAGTGCAAAAATAGGCCCCTCCCACCATGCACTCAAAGTGAAAGGGCCTTAAAAAACTACTCCTAGGAGAAATCTAGTCAGCCATGTGGAAAACTAGGCCCCAAATAAAGATTTATCACCCTCAGTAAAAAACGTTTTTTATATATCATGCAAACGTTTAACATACTAAGTAATAAGAGCAAGTAATATGACTATTACCCTTTACTGCAAGCATGATCCCAGTCGTTTGTTAAATCACTGTAATCAGGCTTACCTTAAATATATCAGGCACTGTCAGCATTTTCTAGACCTTATCATCTCTCTAGAAAAAAAAAAATATACTGAGCATACCTCAGAGCAGTTAATTCTGCAGGCCATTCCCCCAGCTGAAGTTTTCCCATACTCTTCAGTTATGTGTGAGAATGGCAGTGGACCTTAGTTACAACCTGCTAAGATCATCAAAAACCTCAGGCAAAACTCTTCTTCTAATTTCTGCCAGGGGTAAAAACAGTACAACGCCGGTACCGTTTAAAAATAACAAACTTTTGATTGAAGATAAACTACACTATCACCACATCTCTCTTGATACTTCCTTTCTTGTCGAGAGCTGCAAGAGAATGACTGGAGGTGGCAGTTAGGGTAGGAGCTATATAGGACAGCTCTGCTGTGGGTGATCCTCTTGCAGCTTCCTGTTGGGAAGGAGAATATCCCACAAGTAATGGATGAATCCGTGGACTGGATACACCTTACAAGAGAAACCTTGTTTTATAATAGAGCAAATACTATATATATATATATATATATATATATATATATATATATATATATATATATATATATATACACACATACATACACAGTATATATACACAAACCTCATTTAAATACAGTTAGGTCCGTAAATAATTGGACATTGACACCATTTTCATAATTCTGGCTCTGTACGACACAACAATGGATTTGAAATTAAACAACCAAGATGCAAGTGAAGTGCAGACTTTCATCTTTAATTCAAGGGGTTGAACAAAAATATTGTATGAAACGTTTAGGAATTGCAACCATTTTCATACACAGTCCCGAAATTTTAGGGGCTCAAATGTAATTGGACAAATTAACAAATCATAAATAAAATGTTGATTTTTAATAATTCATTGAGAATCCTTTGCAGGCAATGACTGCTTAAAGTCTGGAATGCATGGACATCACCAAACGTTGGGTTTCCTCCTTTGTGATGCTTTGCCAGGTCTTTACTACAGCGGTCTTCAGTTGTGTTTTGTTCGTAGGTTTTTCTGCATTAAGTTCTGTCTTCAGCAAGTGAAATGCATGCTCTATTGACTGGGCCATAACATAATATTCCACTTCTTTGCCTTGAAAAACTCCTGGGCTGCTTTTACAGTATGTTTTGGGTCATAGTCGATCCCTATACACTTTAGAATTCATGTGGTTGCTTCTGTCACATCATAAACACTAGTGACCCATTGTCATTGGAAGCCATGCATGCCCATGCCATCACACTGCATCCACCGTGTTTTACATATAATGTGGTAGTCTTCAGATCACAAGCTGTTCCAAGTCTTCCCCATACTTTTTTCTTCCCATCATTCTGGTACAGGATGATCTTAGTGCCATCTGTCCAAAGAATGCTGTTCCACAACTGGGCTGGCTTTTTTTAATATTTTTTGGCATAGTCTAATCTGGCCATTCTATTCTTGAATTATATGAATGGTTTGCACCTTGTGCGGAACCCTCTATATTTGCTCTTGAGAAGTCTTCTCTTTATAATACATTAGGATAATTATATGCCTACCTCCTGGAGAGTGTTCTTCACTTGGCTGAATGTTGTGAAGGGTTTTTCCTTAACATGGAAAGAATCCTACGATCATCCACCACTGGTGTGGACTTCCAGGCCTTTCTGTGTTGCAGAGAGAGTGTATATTTCTCAGAATGTACCAAACTGATGATTTGGCCACTCCCAATGTTCCTGCTATCTCTCTGACGGATTTCTTGTTATTACAATTTAAATAAACAAGGTTGTAAACAAAACAGTGAGATTTTCTTTTTCAACTCTATAGTCAAAACCGTTGTGGATCTATAGTTGTATTAGGCAACATTTCTAAAATAAGCAGAAATTAAAAATAACATGGAGGCTCCAGGTGCTCCCTTGGCTATTCAAACCTACATAGGGACCCTGGATTAAAGTTACATTATAATCCAAAGGTTAGTAATCCTAAAATATAGATTAGTTTTTAATTATATAGCAAGATGCTGTTTATTCATTACTGTAATGGTTTTATTAATTAATTCCATTAATCTATTCACAATATCATGCTCTCCAAAAGGTTTCTGTCAGATTATTTTGGAGAATTTTTTAATCTTAATGATATTATCACATGATTCATTCTGTAGTTCTCGTCCTGGGAACTTGTGTCTGCAGAAATAACATGCACAGCAAAATGTTCTAAAAAAATAAACATACAGAGTTGATAAATAGACCTTAAAGGGACATAATCATGAAAGATAACTTTTGGGTTTTAGATAGAACATAACATTTTTAGATTTACTTATATTATGATATTTGCTTCATTCTCTTGGAATCTTTTGTTGAAGGAGAGCAATGCTCTACTGGGGACTATCTGAATACAATGGGTGAGACTGTGACAAGCAGCTAGCTCACAGTAGTGCACTGCATTTTAGTGAGCCTACCTATGCAGGCTTTTTAACAATGGATACCTAAGGAACAAAACAAATTAGATAAGAGAAGTCAATTGGAAAATTGTTAAAAATTCATGTTCTTTCTGAATCATGAAACTTTAATTTTGACTTCACTTTCCTTTAATGCCATTGCTCCCCTGCAAATCTATATACACATAATTAACCCATATTAAGTTTCAAGAAGCTCACTGAATAGAAGATTGTTTGGAGTGGAATAGATCTGCACAAGGACCTAAGTGTGAGGAGGGAGGGCCAAGCATTAAAAATGAAAAATAATGTTATTGTTTTAGTAAAATAAAACTATTTATATTGTTATTAATGTAATAATTTTCCTACTTCCAATAAAGTACAGGTGAAAAGTTGATAAAATGGGAATGATTAACCAATTAAACTGGAGATAATTCACCTCCAACTAATTTCATTCATTTCAATGATCTAACTATGCATATCTAATGATATATAACCAATTTAGTAATAGCCTGGTATAACTATAAACAAATAATCTGAAAACATTCTAAACATGAAAACCATGATCTAAATTGGTCTTACAGACTAGTGATTTAAATCATAATTTTTAAATCAAATCATCCCTGGGGTCACCTCATAAATGCTTGAGGTGTAGAAGGGACCTCAAACAGCTCCAAAACTGCAGGCCCCAGGGGGTCACATGCAGTCATCAGCACTTGGTATTGTGTGGGTGACAACTACCATATTATTCCTCTTCAGTTAGAAGGTTAAACTCTGATTTCTTTTAATATGAGTTTTCTGATGCCTAATAAGATGTGATTTCAGGATAAAACATTTTCCACATTTAGAACATGTAAATCCTTTTTCCCCAGTATGAATTTTTTGATGAATAAGAAGAGTTGATTTCCGAGTAAAACATTTTCCACAGTCAGAACACAAAAATGCCTTTTCTCCTGTATGCGTTTTCTGATGGCTAAGAAGATGTGATTTCAGAGTAAAACATTTCCCACAGTCAGAACATGAAAATGCGTTCTCCCCTGTATGAATTTTCTGATGCCTAATAAGATGTGATTTCAGAGTAAAACATTTCCCACAGTCAGAACATGAAAATGCTTTCTCCCCTGTATGAATTGTTTGATGCCTAATAAGAGTTTGTTTCAGAGTAAAACATTTCCCACAGTCAGAACATGAAAATGCTTTCTCCCCTGTATGAATTTTCTGATGCATAATAAGAGCTGATTTCACAGTAAAACATTTCCCACAGTCAGAACATGAAAATGCTTTCTTCCCTGTATGAATTTGTTGATGCATAAGAAGAGTTGATTTCCGAGTAAAACATTTTCCACAGTCAGAACATGAAAATCCTTTCACCCCTGTATGAATTTTCTGATGTGTAATGAGATTTGATTTCTGAGTAAAACATTTCCCACAGTCAGAACATGAAAATGCTTTCTCCCCTGTATGAATTTTCTGATGCCTACTAAGATGTGACTTCAGAGTAAAATATTTTCCACAGTCAGAACATGAAAATCCTTTCACCCCTGTATGAATTTTCTGATGTGTTATGAGATGTGATTTCTGAGTAAAACATTTCCCACAGTCAGAACATGAAAATGCTTTCTCCCCTGTATGAATTTTCTGATGCCTAATAAGATGTGATTTCAGGATAAAACATTTTCCACAGTCAGAACATGAAAATGCTTTCTCCCCTGTATGAATTAGTTGATGCATAAGAAGAGTTGATTTCCGAGTAAAACATTTTCCACAGTCAGAACATGAAAATGCTTTCTTCCCTGTATGAATTTGTTGATGCATAAGAAGAGTTGATTTCCGAGTAAAACATTTTCCACAGTCAGAGCATGAAAATCCTTTCTCCCCTGTATGAATTTTCTGATGAGGAACAAGAATGTTTTTACAGTTAAAACATTTCCCACATATAGGACAGGAAAATTGCTTTTTTCCTGTATGAATTTTTAGATGTTTAAGAAGATGTGATTTCTTAAGAAAACATTTCCCACATTCAGTACATAAATTTCCCATGTGGCTTCTTTGATTTTGAAGATTTAAAGAAGCATTTGGACTCTGATCATGACTAGGATTATTGCAGTTTGTAAATTCACCTGTCAATAAGAAACACAATGGAACTAATGTTATTAATTACATA